>NW_013665801.1:78001-88660 GCF_000517525.1 Limulus polyphemus | reverse complement strand
AATCAGTCACAAGAACGTCGAATCTGAATCACTTGAAAAACACGGGGGTGCTTAACTTTTTCCAGGTGTATACATAGAAAAAAAAAAGAAGAATTGTTACTGAAATGAATATCCAGAATGTTTATGCATACACTTTAAAATTTTTTGTGTCTATTATGAAACAGTCAACCTACCATCTTGATCCAGCTGGCTTGAATCTGTTTTGATGACTTTTTGTTTAATGGTGCCAGCATTGTCATTGGCAAATGGCAGAGAGTTGGAGTCAGTGCTGGAGGCAGAAGAGTTAGAATCTGCTGAATCTTTTCTTCTTTGTCGAAACAATGAATTAGTTCTAAGTTCTTCTGATTGTACCGAGTCCTTGACACTGGAAGCAATTTGTATTCCTGATGACCTGAACATCCCATTAGTCACAGATGCTATCCTGGAATCTTCTAGAGCAGAGGGGAGAGGAGATGGGGGTGGTGGGAATTCCTCTGAATGAGTGGTGGGTGACTGTAGTCTTTCCTGGTGTAAGGATGGTGGAGGTAGAAGCTCATTCTGCTTGTTTGTAGCTTGATCAAATCGAGACCTCAAGCTTTGTACACAAGTAGCAAAAGCCTTATCCTGCATTGAATCCAAATCGTCATCACTTTTAGTTTCACACCTCATGGAATTGGTTCTTTTTGGAGGTGGTGGTGGTGTTCTTTTTGCTTTCAATGTCCCATACAGTTGAGAAGTCCTACCAGGTATTATATGTCGTGGAGAGCCCTCTAAGCTTGACCATCCATCTATATTGTGATCACTACTTTTAAAAGCTGTTTTAGGATCTCTTTCTATGTACTGAGTTACTTCATTGTTGTCCATCTCTTCTTGTCTAGTCTTTGCAATTATTTTGGCAACCGGGCGTGGTTTTACCATTCCCTTGGGTCTATGCAATGTTGGAGTACCTTCACTAACATAAACATTGTAACTCCCACTGGTATTAACACTCAATTCACTGTCAGTATCATAGCCATTATGTCTCCAAGCACTCACAGTGTCATACCAGGTATCTGATTGAATGTAGTGTGGATATGCTATTGTCAAAATAGAATCTTCCATGTCTAGGCTTTCTAAAGAATGTCCTCTATTGGGAGATCTCACCTAAAAAGTAAAAAAAAATATATACATGACTTTTTCTAACTTTTAACTTCAAGTTTCTTTAGTTGTTCCAAACAAAATGACACAACTTAAAACCTTGAGAAGTAATAATGTTCAAATACTGTTTAACAGAAGAGAGAGTACAGATGCATTTCAAGATTAAAGTTTTTAAAAATATGACAGTCAAACAAGTGAGAATATTATATTAAATTCCAACTGAAGAAGAAATAACTATAAAAGTAAATTTTGAAGTTAAAATTGTGAGTTACCAAACTACATCAAACATTTCATAACTAAATGGATTTAACAAATGTACCCAGAGATTACTAACTCTCTTACTGCCACTATAAAATCTTATGAATAAGATGAAGTGTGCCGATTTTCAGATCACTGCTTAAAATAAAATGGAGCTTTGCTTATAAACTGATACCAGCTGATTTTTCATGGATATTTTTTTTTTTTACAAAAACTTTACTGTAGCCTCATCAAGCTAAACAGTTTAATGACAATGGTCACAGTAAAGTAAAGCTTGCAGTGAATACATTTCATTATGGAGTAAAACCTGTTCATTGTCTATGAATCAAATGTTTCTCACCCATGAGTCTTACATAATATATTGTTATAAGTTGTTGAGAGAGAGAGAATCCAACTAACTTTACCTAGTACGTCAGGTTTAGTTGATAAAATTAAAAAAAGACTATATATCATTACTTTAAGAAAGTTTAATAATTGTATCTTCAAGTACATATTCTCTTAATCTGATCGAATCATTTTGTTGATAAAGTGGGGCTAACTAAGACTGAAACAAAGTTTTTTTAGATGTTTTTTGAAAAACTAAAATTATTTGACTTTGCAAGAAGAAATTTCTAGCTTCATTGTAATGCTTAATGAACAAGCTCAATTAATTTACTTAGAAAGTAGGATTTCTTTAGTACTACTATAATGTTTTCCTTAAGTCGCATAAACTGATTTGAAGGATTTTTGCTCTGTTGATAAAATCAATATCACTGACTTTAAAAAGAGAGTATCTTTGCTATACTGTAGTAATGTGTTAGTAAAGCGAATCAACTGAATTAATTAATTAGAATTTCCTCACCTTTATTATAGCACTTTGTTAGTAAATGAAAACATTTGATTTTGAGAAGAGAATTGTTTTAGATACATCTGTACACTTGTATTGTTTCACCTTATGATAAAGTGAAGTTAGTATATCTTGCTTGGAAAATTATTTTCAATGTATAGAATTATTATAGATAAACTCCATATATTTAAAATAATTATTTATGAAAAACAACTTGTCTTAAGGGAACAAAATTTCACCAGAGAATCGCAAGTTTTATTTAGAAAAATTTGGACACAGTATTTGGGTGTTTTGACACTTAGTTACCGGACGCAACACCTATGGATTGCTGTTGAATTGGGCACTGGAAAACCATTGTCCTCGTGCACTAGATGGATTGTGTAAAGCATGCAGGGAAGGGTGGTGTGTTTTGAACATTATGTAATAATTTTAAGTGTGAAATAATATTAGAAGACACTCATAGATAGATGACAAAGCTAGAGGACGCTCATATATAGACGAATAAACTGGAGGACGCTCATATATAAACGACTAAACTAAATTTGGGTGTTTTGAAAACTATATTATTATGCAAACCTTAACTGCTTTTCTCATGAACTAGCAATACTTTGTATTTCAATTCTTTCAATCCCTCTTTTAACAATAAGATCAGTAATTTGAATAAAATGCTTTTCATTGTCCAGAACAGATTATGTTAATTTGGGATGGCTTCATTTAAGGATGGACTTGATATGCTGATTGCTAATGATTAAAAGCATACTGTCAATGTTTTGAAACACCTATTATGTGCAAACTTTACTGAATAAATTATTATCTTGTTGCCTCTAGTGAAATTTAATTCGCCTACAACTAGTAACTTTAAAAATATAATAATTTTAAACATCAAGTTTTATATATAATTACCCTGTATTTATAATGGTTTCTTGATAATGTGAAGCAAGGTGACATTGGCAGTTTATCTTCACTTGTATTATAATATTTTATTTGTAATTGTTTGTTTCTACGTTTGTAGTTAAGCACAAAGCTAAATAATGGACTATCCGTACTGTGCCTTACACAGGTATTAAAATCTGGTTTTAAGCATTCTATGCCTTCAGACTTGCCACTGGGGGGGAATTATTTGTAATTTAAAGTAAACTGACATAGGTAATGTATTTTACCTGTATTATAATATATTTTATTTCTAATGTGAAGCAAGCTGATCTTGATAGTTTTCTTTATGTATATTGTAATATATTCTTGGTAACATGAAGTAAGCTGACCTTGAGAATTATCTTTACCTACATCATAATATATTTTTGGTAATGTGACACAGTCTAACCTTGAGAATTTTCTTTACCTACATCATAATATATTTAGGTAATGTGACACAATCTAACCAGAGAATTTTTTTTTACCCACATCATAATATATTCTAGGTAATATGACACAATCTGACCTTGAGAATTTTCTTTACTTACATCATAATATATTCTTGGTAATGTGAAGCCCTGCACGTGAGTTTAGAAGGAGAAACGTTTTAGTCTGAAAGACTTTCTTTACCTACAAAGCACAATTATATTTGCAGAGAGAAACTAGTTTGCTTTGTAATGTTGATTTCATTGATTGTAACATTTTGCTCATTAAAATGAAGCTATCTCATTTTACAAAAAGATATTTATTGGCTTGTATTATAATATTATGATTATAAAGTGAAGCCACGTATACTTTGAATTATCTTTACCTGTATTGTAAGATTTTGTTGGTAAAGTGATGCCAGATGATTTGGTGAAGAGAATTCACATCTCTGCCCAGGAAGAAATATACTTTCATCTTTAGGTGGAGACTGTTGGAAGGTTTTCAACTCGGGAATGCTAGTATTTTCAGCTGTTGGTGACAGTTGAGCTCGAGAAGTTGTGATGGCAATTTCTTGGCTGGGATAGGAAGGAACAGGTTGGACGGTATGCGCTGAAAATATCAATACATTTGGTAAGGTCAAGGGTGTAAAAATACAAATTGCCATTTTGTAAGATTAACTAGACTGAAGTTAACTTTTCAAACTATAAATTCAACAATCAAATATTTATCCTTAAAATATGATGAACTTCTCCATTTTTGTTTAATACTGACAATATAAAAACTATAACACTGCAGTTAACATCAATTCATATTTAAGAACTCTCAAAATCCTGCAAATGTAAGTTAACTTTGCAGTAATTTCACATTATTGATGATCAAATATCATAAGTTAGGGTTCAATAAAGTAAAATTAAGTTTGTGACAGGGTAACTGATTCATAAAACTAACAATGAACTAACACAAAATATGATAATACTTTTAAAATGATATATAAACATTTTTCCATCTTTTTAGAGTAGAGTAAAACTTGCTGTATTTCACAAAACAATAGAAAACCTGAAATGAAGAACATTAACAAATTTTGAAAATTAGTGAGGTTTTAACAATCCCCTTATGAACAGAATCTAAGGGTATTTTCAAATGAGTGAATTTTCGTTAACATTTCTACAGACTTGAAACCAATAATTTTTAAACATAAGTTATTTACACACAGTTTGCTTAGAGTTTAATATTTTATCATTATAAATAATAAGGTGAAATTTGTGAGAATTTACTTGAAATTAATAAAAAATTGTCTTGTCTCACCAAAAGAGGAAGAATATAAGAATAAAAAACATGACATATCCTTCACTCCCATTGGAAATATAGCAGAAAAACCCATTTTAACTCCTCTAGAAATGTGAAGATAAATGGCAATAAACTGTTTAGTTCACCTAATGATGTAGGGTGAGGCAAAGTACCAATAACTCCACCAGTTATATCCAAACTATGTTGCTGGAAGTCTCGCATGTGACTAGGATAACAAATTCCATTATTGATGGTTTTGACTCTCTTGATGGCTAACATAATCTTTTTCTGGTGACCTTTAAGTTCAAAAGAGATTAGAGAGGTTAATAATCTGTTTTATGTATTTGAACATAGAAATAATATTTTTATTTGTACAGTATCTCTATTTTTACTATGCATTGTCCCATTTACATTTTACCACTTGTATACCAGAAACTTATCATGGTATATGAGAATAATTAGATGAAACAATAACTGATGAATATTAAAACATGAACATATATGATTAGTCTAGTTTCATACCTTAGTTCTATTGTAATTACTCAAACTTCAAACTTTTTATATCATAATACTAGTTGTTTCTATTTTTCTATTCATTACATAAGATAGCTAATCCAGAATTTAATATGATGAAGTCTAAAACACACAGCTCTTAAATTTATTAAATAATTAGGTCTCTATATAATTATAAGCTACTAGTTTTAATTTGTTGTTCGATACTGTTAAAATATATTAGGCATGAAAATAAACGAAATTCAACTAAATTACAGCAATGTAGATTAGTTATATGGATCACTGCCTTATTTTAAAACCAAAAATTCTCATAACACTATTTTTTTTATAAGCTTTGAGCTGTACATTATTAACTTAAGTTATGAAAAAAACCTAATATATATATACAACAGTGCTTCTCAACCTTTTCTAATATCATTCACTCCTATAAGTTTTTCACAACAGCTCACTCATACCAATTCAAAAAAAAAAATGTACTAAATTAAAATGCAAATTCTTTATTATGACTTAAATATATATATCAAACTACAACTAGAATAAATAACAAAAGTTGTGACTTTTTTGCTCTTGAATTTGTTGTATAGTTGACAATACTCATTCACCCCGATTCTGATCTCATTAATTCCAGGGTAAACCATTTACCCAGTTGAGAAGCACTGATATATAGGATACTTGCACCTAAAAAAATGTTAGGCCTAATAGTTAGCTTTTTATCACTAATGATAATTCAGCTTTTTTTATTCACATCATTCAAAAGTAGAACAAAAGTTTAGATTTCCATTCCTGTTTAATTCTCTTACTTTATTCAATTACATTTTTTTTCTTGTGTGAAACCAAAATGACACTGATAAAAAATAATATTTAGACAATACAAAGACTTCAAGAAAAGCATTTACTGAATAGCTAAAAATACAAACTTCTAAGTTATCTTATATTATACTTTCATCTGATGTTAAGGATCAATAAGGACTTCTTCAATGCTTCACACTTTCAACACTTGATCTTTACCCTACATAATGGTCAGTGCATGACCCCAAAAGAATGTGTGAAACTAAAAAGGATCATATAAAAACTTTTCAGACAATTTTTCAAATAAACAGTACTTCTCTCGGCCTTGATACCATTTCTTTAATCTAGATGTAATAAGTATACAAATTAGTATTTTTGTTAATATAACCTTATCTTTTCTAAACTTACCATAGCAATTCAGTTATATATTAATTTCAGTAAAAAATATTTTGAATATGTAGACATTATAAATATATTTTTTATTCTGAACAAAAGGTTAACCTCACTGCAGAATGTTGTAACTCAGAATAACTGATAATTCCTAGTCATTAAGGAAATAAAAAACATTCTATCCAAAGATTATTTTTTGTTTCAATGTATATATCCAGTCCATTAAAAAATAAAGCAATGAAAACAAAAACTGAGACAGATGCAGAGAAAAACAGAGGAAAACTGACCAAGTTTCTGAATTCCAATTTCTTCTAGATCCTCCCATGTTAATTCTGTGACTCGATCAACAGTGTTATACCCTTGATGGCAGAGTGTTTCATAGTACTCCTCCAATTTTAGTAACTGAAGCCATTCCAACAAAGTATCCTAATAAGGAGAGTGTCAACTAATGAAACACAAAACTTAAAAATGTTTGCTGTGGACAGCTAAATGTTCACTAGAAAAATGATACATTAATTTAATTTTTTCTCCACACAAAAAAAAGTCCCCAGGTGGGTTAACATTACGTTTATAAACTTACAATGCTAAAATCCAGGGTTTGATTCCCCTTGGTGGACAGAGTGCAGATAGCCAATTGTGAAGCTCTGCACTAAAATGACAATAGCAGCAAAAACAGCCCACAAAAAAATATGCTGAAATTTTTCCATTAATTAAACATAATGAAAATAAATCATTATTTTTAACTACAATTATGTATTCAGGTCTAAAGGATTTTAGTTGCTAATCTCAGGATAATCTTACTCTTACAAAATATACCTTACAAGACAAAAGAATTAAATATATTAATAATTTCCACTCATACAACGAGACCTTTGGTAGGTAGAAAAAATTAAAAATCTTTAATCTACAGTTAAGCTAGAATATATTAAATTTAACTTAAAATGCTTCCTTGTTTAAATGCTCAAGGACTAAATTTAGCTTCTTTTCCTTTAATTTTGTGTAAGCACTTGCAGTTGTCTACAATATGCTTTACTGACACCTTTACCTAAGGTGAGAGTATCGTTTTTATAAAGTGTAAATTTTTTTCTCATAAAATAATCTAATTTCTATGAATAATAAAGACGACCATAATTTTTCTTTCAGAAAGATTTGGATCACATTCTGTATTTTTATTCGTAAAAGAGGGTTACTTCTTTTCTAACAAAACAAATGCATATAAATAAGATCAAAATTACAATTTACACTTCTAGCCACAACCAATGAACATCAGAATATTTCAGTAATTTTTTATGAGCCTTCATATTCAAGCTCCTCCCTCTCAAAAAGTGTGTTAGTATAAGCTGTATAACAACATGTGCAACAATTTTTATAGTTAATTCTTTCTTAGTGTGTTTGCATATATAATAGGCAATTTAGAACTAAATTTCAATTATTTTTAATCTGCCAAACATATTTATTTCCTAACTAATTGTTTGAATAATTAAATGCAGCAAAACATCACTATATATGTTTCCTTTCAGTAAAACAAAATACTCAAGTGCTATGATCTTTTCCTCTACACATGAAGTACAACTTACAGGTTTGTATTCAGGAAGACAATCCGATATATTTAGCCTGTCAATTTCAGCCTTTAGTCTCCGACGATGGGTTGGTTTCTTGACACCTATGGCTGTTAAATCCTAAACAAAAAATCCATGATGACAGATTAGTTTTGATTATGATGTCACCTTAATTTTATTAAAACTCGTGAAATACATGCTAACAAACTACTATGCTTAACTCTAACAAAGACTACTTCACTATTTACATTACAATACACCAGTGAACTCTACATTACAATTTCTGATTTAAGACTACCTTCATTTATACAAATCTCCAATCAGCATGCTTTGTAATAATTTTTTTATTATCTCATATTAAGTCATGGGCATCCACAGGAAGGGGTAAGAGGGGGCACATTTGCCCTCTTTATATTTCACAAAAAACTGCACGTATTATGATGTAAACTTAACATTGTAGTTAATCTAAATGTTTTTAGTGATTTTTATTAAAACTGTAAATTTGTGTTTGCATTTAAGCACAGATAACATATATTCTTGTAGGCTGTTGACTTACACAGTAAAAGCTGATCTCTTACATACATGTTTTGGTGCTACTATAGCGTGCAGTCTACCGCAGTATCCGTAGTCTACCAAGACCCACCGGACCCTATTACCCTACCCCAGAGGGATGATAGAAGACCCCACCTGACCTGCCTTGACCTGTCTATTTAACTAAGTGTAAAAGTCTCAGTAGACCGCATGCTATAGTGTAAAAGTCCCAGATATGTCCATGTACTAAACTTATTGACACAAAGATCCAAGTCAACATACTTTGTATTGATGATTTGTTATCTAACATTAACATTATTCACACAAAGACCCAAGTCAACATACTTTGTATTGATGATTTGTTATCTAACATTAACTTTATTCACACAAAGACCCAAGTCAACATACTTTGTATTGATGATTTGTTATCTAACATTAACTTTATTCACACAAAGACCCAAGTCAATATAATCTGTATTGATGATTTGTTATCTAACATTAACTTTATTCACACAAAGACCCAAGTCAACATACTGTATTGATGATTTGATATCTAACATTAACTTTATTCACACAAAGACCCAAGTCACATACTTTGTATTGATGATTTGTTATCTAACATTAACTTTATTCACACAAATACCCAAGTCATCATACTTTATATTGATGAATTGATATCTAACATTAACTTTATTCACAAAAACGTTTCAAGGCAAAATTTGTTGTAATACATTATCTTCAGTTGTATTAATGATTCACACAAAGCATCATATTAACACAGTATAAAAGTCAATCCTTGTTTTTTTGCCTAGTTCCTCAATTTATACAAATAGCACACAAACATAAATAATATCTAATATATAAACTGAAAGTCAGATACATCTTAAAACGCACATAAATTTCAACACATAGACAAGATTTTGATAATATTCATATAACTTCAGTCATAACTAATATCCTATTCCACAACATTCAAGTGTTTCCTTGAATTCAAACCTAGTTAAAATTGCATGTTATTTAGTCACAATATACCTGCAAGCTAAAGAAAAAAATTAGCTTGCCTGAAGAAAAAAAAATTCTGTCAGATAAAATTACTTCTTGAATGCATATCAGAAATCCCTCCCACTCCTGTAGACAAGGTGTCTAGTCACTATAAAATGGGCCCTTTTTTAATTCATTCATTATACAACAACATTGAGGACTAGATAATGAAGTCTTAAAGTTTTCCCATGAAAGAAAATAACCAATTCTCAGGTTTTGATACTCATACTTCATATGTTCTACTTGAATAACCAGAAACAGCTCATCACAGAATACAATTATTACGGGTTTTTTTTTTTTATATCTTACATTATGTTCTACTTACCTTTTTTTTCACAGCTAAATGCCTGAAGTCTCTCTCTAACAACTACTAGATAATTTTAAAATAATTATACCACATGGCATTATTGAGCCAACTAAACTATACCATGAGGAATATAGCCTTTTTTCAAATAATACAGAATGACTATTATTACACAAATAAAGCACATGCTGATGAAAAACTACAAAAATGAGACAATACTTTAAGTTATCATTAGATCAACTACACTTCACCTTGATGGTTGAAAAACAAAGCTATAGTACAGAAATATATTACTTACCTTGTACAAGATCATTAGATCAACTACACTTCACCTTGATGGTTGAAAATAAAGCTATAGAACAGACATACATTACTTACCTTGTACAATATCATTAGATCAACTACACTTCACCATGATGGTTGAAAAACAAAGCTATAGTACAGAAATATATTACTTACCTTGTACAAGACCATTAGATCAACTACACTTCACCTTGATGGTTGAAAAACAAAGGTATAGTACAGAAATATATTACTTACCTTGTACAAGACCATTAGATCAACTACACTTCACCTTGATGGTTGAAAAACAAAGCTATAGTACAGGCATACATTACTTACCTTGTACAAGACCATTAGATCAACTACACTTCACCTTGATGGTTGAAAAACAAAGCTATAGTACAGGCATACATTACTTACCTTGT
>NW_013665801.1:69394-77116 GCF_000517525.1 Limulus polyphemus | reverse complement strand
TCTAAATATAAGACTATACACCCTCGTCAGAAGCACATTACTAACAACCTCGTCAATTTCATTGCCGGTGCACTGCAACCTTTCTCAGTGGTAAAGTCAAAATATTTTCAAGATCTAATGGCAGCCATGGATTCTCGGTATATTCTTCCCAGTCGCAAGCATCTGTCAACAGCGTTAATCAAGAACAGGTTTGATGAAGTCCAACAAAAAGTCATCTCTCTATTGCAACTTATACTCAACATCAATGTCACTGTAAATATTTGCAGTAGCAGACAAATGCGCAGCTTTCTTGGAGTCACTGGTCATTTTATATTTGACTGGAAAATGCAAATAGTCATGATGGCATGTCGACGTTTCAAGGGGCGTCACATATCTGATAACATTGCAGGTGAATATGATGAAATAATAAATCTCTTTAACATCAACAGCAAGGTGTCATATGTGACATCTAATAACGCATCCAAAATGATCAAGGTTTTCTGCTTGCGTGGATTTGAAACGCAAACACTACTTATTGTGAGAGATAGTGATAGCTCATCTACAGATAGTGACTCAGAAGATAAACGTTCGGATTAATCTAAATCAGCAGAAAATTTATCCCAATTGTTCCCTGAACATGACCCCTGATTTTCCCACACGCTACAGCTTGTTGTCAGGGGTGGCATGAAAAAATCATTTTGGTTTATATTGTTACGACAGTGGGGGTCACGTGACGAGTATTCTAGAAGATTCGCTAGTGTGTTACGACAGCGGGGTCACGTGACGAATATTCTAGAAGATTCGCTAGTGTGTTGCGACAGCGTTGCGTCAACTGACGCTGGTAGCACGTGTTGAGAGTCTTAGAAGTTTCTAGAACAGGCAGTATTATCGTATATAAGTGCGCTAGACAGTGAGAGAGACAGACGGAGTCGAAGCAGTAGTGAAGGCAGAGACGTAGCGGAGACGAAGCAGGCAGAGAGAAAGAAAGACAGCGATTACGGTCGGCAGGAACTGAGGATAGCAGACACAGAGATCGGAACTATAGTTTGCGGGGACGGACAATTAAGTCTAAGCGTGATAGAAAGTGCGTGAATTGTTGTGAACTATAGTGTGTGTAACTGAAAATCAAGTACATTACAAAGTTGTATTGAGGAAGAATAAACAAGTTTTATAAAGAAAGGACTTGTATCTTAGAAGAATTAACAAACAAACATACAGAGACGTAACAGAAGCATCTGTCCAAGGTTTTTTAAAGTAGTTTTGTTTGAGTAAAAGTATCTTACATATTTATCATAGTCATATATACTTGGTTACATATCTTATAAATAAAGTTAACATTAAACCCCACGTGAATACTTGCCTATCCATCCAAACATACTATACAATATTATACGAGATACCAGCCATGTTCATGCATGTGACCTTTATGAATATTTTCATTAAATCAACATGACAGTGTAAAAGGTTTAAAAAACAAGTGATGCTTATTTGTTATAATGTTAATGGAGCATACATAAATATCACTTTTATGTTTTAAGGTTAATACAGCATACATAAATATTTTTATATTTTAAGGTTAATACACCATACATAAATATCACTTTTACGTTATAAGGTTAATACAGCATACATAAATATCAATTTTATATTTTAAGGTTAATACAGCATACACAAATATCACTCTTATGTTTTAAGGTTAATACAAAAAAACAAATATTATTTATGTTTTAAAGTTAATACAAAAACATAAATATCACTTTTTAGGTTTTATGGTTAATACAGCGTACATAAGAATCACTTTTGTGTTTTCAGGTCAATACAGCATACATAAGTATCACTTTTGTGTTTTAAGGTCAATACAGCATACATAAGTATCACTTTTGTGTTTTAAGGTCAATACAGCATACATAAGTATCACTTTTGTGTTTTAAGGTCAATACAGCATACATAAGTATTACTTTTATGTTTTAAGGTCAATACAGCATACATAAGTATCACTTTTATGTTTAATACAGCATACATAAATATCACTTTTATGTTTAATACAGCATACATAAATATCTGCTCATTATCGCCATAATTTCCTTGTCACCACCACCACCACCACCACCACGTAAGGTAAAGAGCAAAAAATTCAACAAGTTAAATAAAAGCATTTATACTTTATGTTTATGTAAATAACGATTTATCATCGAGTAAACGTTCACGAAAACCCGAAGCAAAACCAATATCGACCTGATAAAGCAACCACGACAAGGGAATCGTTATCATCTCCGACTCAACGTATTGGAAAGCTTTGGTTTGCTCCCCACACTGCCGGGGTTTGACACGCAATGAGCTAACGTTTATTCAGCGGCGGAAACAAAACAATACCATCTAGACGCGAAATGTGTGCTGCAATGAAGGGAAAGTGTGGTCGACGGGGCAGAAACTCTCGTTTTCTTCGGATTAGGCGCTCCACACAATCAATAGATTTCAAGTATCTCTAAAGATGATATATTGCTTTACATGTTAGGGTTAAAAGTAACAGACAACGTCAGATTTGTTTGCTTTACCTTGAGGCATTACCGTGAAAGCATTAAAGCATATATGAACTACCGGTCTGTAAGGTGATACGAGCTTTACTAACTAATATAAAACTGAAACTTTAGACACTAGGAGTTGAGAAACAAGTTTCAATATTCCCGATACTTCATGTCTTTTTATTAACACCAACTTAAGAATGTTAAAACACTTGGCCAATGACGAGTCCTCCATGACGAACTTAAAGTAGTATCCGTTTCCTTAAAAAAATGCTTAGATAAAGCACTTGAAAGCATGAAAAACTGTATTACAGTTTTTGAAAAAACAACAAAAATCTGTATATTACTTTCAAAGGATCTAGATTTTAATACTACCCTATCCTTTATCTATCTAGTATATTTATCTGATAGCATTTCTCTATCTGTTGTCCTCTAGTGGGACAGCGGTAAGTTTAGGGACTTACAACGTTAAAATCCGGGGTTCGATGACCCGCGGTGGACACAACAGATAGCCTAATGTGACTTTGCTTAAACAACAGCTCTATCTATTTGCTCCAATTCTATCACAAGTATATTTTTTGTAATTTAAACACACTTGTTAGAATCATGACAGTTTGTTTCGGGTTATTCTATCCAGACATTAAAGATTTTTCTATCAACAATACCTCAATAAGTAATATGCTGTTTCTAACTTTATTTTTTCTCAACGTGACTGATGAAAACACACTTATTTTGTCAACTTGTGCCACATAATCAATCATGTCATTTGCAGGTCAGTTTGGCAGCGAAAGAGACAAGTCTGGGCACGTGTCTTCGACGAATGGATTTGAGAATAGTTACAAAACCGTTAAAACAGGAGAACATATTTCCTTAGTTTTATTTCGCTATATTAAACACAACTGACAAGTAAAGAAAACGTCACCTGATTCTAAGAAATCATCAACTAAGGCGCCGGACGTTATTCCAATCAACATTAAACACAATATTAAACACAACTGGCAAGTAAAGAAAACGTCACCTGATTCTAAGAAATCATCAACTAAGGCGCCGGACGTTATTCCAATCAACACATTTCCTCCGCCTGCTTTATACGGCATGTTATTATTCACAAACAATAAAAACAAATTCATTTTCCGACTTAAAGCTACATGGAATACATATACAGGAAACTAGTGATCATTAGAAAACTCTATCTATGGCTCAAAAACTAAAATACGCGTTTTAGCAAATGTGTTTTTGTTTACTTTTGTTTTCGACATCTACACAGAAATGTTCAATTAATAGAATTGGGCGTGGTTTAGTTTAATGATCGATTGTTGTTTTATTCTTATACCAACACATTGTATGGTTAAAGTAAAAATGGCCGAGTTTTAATGCTAATACAAAAAAAATTCTATATTTTATCTCCATATCCATAAAAATAGTTAGAAAGGTAAATTATAAGTAATCAAAATAATGGGAAGAAAACTAAAGTAAACTACGAAATCCAGTCGAATTGTAATGGAATAACAGTATAATTAGCAAAGATCCTCAAAACATTTGCTTTCAAAGTAGTACCTTTATTGTAACAGTATTTCTTTAAATACAAGATTTGTAGAATAATACAAACGAAGTGTAATCGTAAGTCCACTTGTATTTAGGTCCTATTTTATAAAACCTTAACTAATGGTAGGCTTAAGTTCGATAAAGAAATAAATTAACAATGTTCCGTGTACGTTTTTTACATTAACTTAGTTAGGACTAAACTATATTGTACTTAATACTATCTATAAATATACTTATAATGTTATTCTAGAACTTAAGATCAGACCTTTTTGAAAACTTTACGCTTTTAATGTTATTGTACTAATTGGTTAATAAAGAATATTTACATCCACCTTTTTGTGTTGTTGTTCCTACAATCACGGAGCAGTTGCAGTGACTTGTTCGTTGAGCTTTCCAGCCTTCTGGCGCAGGCAGGCGCTTGCACTTTTTTTCTGGGTAAAATTCTTACTGCGCATGCTTATAAGGCGTACCGGCAGGGGAATTATAGTATGACAAGATTTCGCTGTCTGCGATTAGAATTCTTTTGTAATATTCTAGTAATCCTGTATTTAAAGAAGCACTGTTGCAATAAAAACACTAATCTGAACGCAAGTGTATTGCTGGTCTCTACTAGTCTATTACAATAACACTCAGTTTTTGTCTGTAATGATAATGCGCGCCCACCTTACTATCTATATACACATGCGCTCACGTCATCTCCGTAACAGACACACGAACAAGCGTATTATAATATAGATGACATTAAAATACCACGTAAGTCAGAAAAATATATTTATATAGAACTTATTGTAAATTTAATTACTAAAAACAAATTTATCTTTTTTTAAATTTTATTGTTATAATTATAGAATGCTATTTTTAGATTAGGAGAATATATATATTATTAAAAGAAATATTAAAGAAACAAACATTAAACAATTTTAGTTGGTAACCAACAGCTAGCTTATCTGTAGCCTACAACATACAACAGAAACCATAAAGGTGTTCAGAGGTAATAAGATAGGGAGGTAGGGCACTGTCCTTGAAAAAATTACCCATCATCCTCTGATATGTGTGACGAGCTATCCTCGCCATTAATGTGTAGTATATTTTAATATTTAACGTTCATAAATTATGATCTGCTACTATTTAACAATGTCTAAAGTGCTTAATAACAATAACTATTCTGTATATCCCGTATATCTCCATGCCATGACGGTTTCTAACGCAAAATTACGTTACCAAAGTTATTTAAAGATATAAAACACAATACGATTAAAATATAATTAGCAATGATTTTATAAAACAATATTAAAAAGAACTCTCAACAACTAAAAAAAAAGTATAGAAAAGTTACTTCACATCTTATAAAACGTTAAATGTGATGTCAGAAAACAATAGAGGAAGAATGCATGACTATATTTAAGTTTTTATTGACATAAAATAAATTTCGTTTCTCATACAATACATACACATATTTTAACACGTACAGATGTCGCTAACTTACCTCTGGGGTCATGCGGGAAATCGTAGGCATATCATAGCCTGCTTGCAGAAAGAGCTGAATGTAGTCTTCGAAGTGAAGGCTGGTGAGCCAGGCTTGCAGTATGTCAACGTCCTAGGAAAGATTCCAGAAGAATCGTGTTACAAACGAAAATATACTTTTACATTCACGGATCGTGTAAACCAAAACCCTGAAACGACATGCGTTATTGTTTAGCAGCAATTGAGGAAAGTTATTCCATGAAATTCATTGTACAGCTGTTACTGCTAGCATTCTATCCTGCCTGTTCAGCAGGGTACGATGTCGACATGCTAAAATCTCCGAGTTTTCGTCAGCTGAGGCACACATGGGGCACGTGACATAGCAACAGAGTGAGTTAAAACTATAACCAGGACTACCTGACAAGTGACAGCAATTATTTCCGACTTCTCTTGGGTATGTGGGGGTGGGGACTGTGGACTGGACTCGGGTTCTCCAATTTAGAATAGCTTTAACATCTACAAAATCACGAGTCTTTCTCAACTAGCAGATTGATTCTAACCCAATTGTATGGTCATAATCAAGTCTTAAATACAGCCGAATAAACTATAGACAATGAACCATATAATAAAGCCTATGTTATACGTCATCAAAAATACAGACATAGAAGTAAATGGTTGCCTACGTTAATTTCTTAATAAATGCATGTAGTGTGAATTGCACCGTGTTATCATAATTATGGTAATCAACACCTTTCAAACAATAATAATTACACGATAAATTAATTACAGTACGTAAAACGCCAGATATGCAAAGTACTAGCTCTTTACAGAGCAGAGATAAGATATTTCAATTATTAAGCCGTAAATATTTTAGAAGTTCTCTTAATTGGCTCAACGCGAGTATATGGGAGAACGGCATATTACATGTTTTACTTGTTAGGACTGTTTCTGCTGATATCTTCTGCTCAAAACTGAACTCGTAGGGCAATACCCTTGCAGAGATCTAGCTGAAGGCGTAATTCTGAGGTAATAACTTACACAGACCAGCTGGAAAACTCAAATCAGACTTCGTGTTTATTGATATTTTCCTACTTCCAGACAGATGTAATGCCAAAGATATATGAAACAATAAAATATAAACTGTGAACATTTATTTTCATGGCAGAAGTAAAAAGAAATACGTTGCATTACGAAATCACCAAAATGTTGATGAAAGCAATGTTTTGGTTAACACGTTCAGTATTTTTACTGACCTGGAGAATAACTCGAAAACGTCACTGAATTCAGTTTTTTTTTTAGTATTTATAGCTTATTAATACATTTGATTCCATTGTAACGACAAAGTCATGAAACATTTTCTTAACAATGCACATATGGAGGGTAACAATATTTTGTATAGAACTAAGTAAGAAGATTGGCTTCTCATCTACGGTTATTACATTATGGACATTCATAGACGAGTCCGCTAGAGGAAGACCTTTAACCTGATTTCAAACATTAAAGAGCGCCTCTTCGTTCGAGACAATTATTAGCAAGGTCTATTGTCATGGGACGATCAGAAGCAAACTTTAAGCAAATTTGAAATCATAATATATTCACTCCTTTAGATTGGAACACAGATATCACCAACGGAGATGAGAAACGGAGAGTTGAACAAACATTCGCTCTAGAAAATACATGTATATATATAATTTACAAAGTTAATTATAGATGGCTATATAAAATCACTTAAAGACATGAATGTTTATTTTATTTATTTATTTGCAAGGCGAAAATATTAGAACCTCCTGCTTTCCCGCCTTAATATCACTAGTATTATATTATCTTGGGATTAAAAAAAAAATCCTACATACACTCTCTATTGAATACATAAATTGAATCAGACGCTTGCTCCTATGATGAAGTCGTATGAAAAACGCCGTTTCTAATTACACGCATAAAATATACTATACATATTAAATATATCCTATTCTCCCCCTCTTCCACAGTAAGCCATTAGTATACCTCTGTAGATTCCAGACGCTATAGAAATTTTCTTTATCATATTTATTATTTAATTTAGAAGAACAAATGTCTCATTCGCTGGAAATATCTAAATCAATGGTTTATCAATCTTAAAATAGGCTATAATATAATCAAAACATTTCTTAGCGTTGTGACAGATTACTTAAAGTTAATTGTTTGTTTGGTTTTTGAATTTCGCGCAAAGCTA
>NW_013665801.1:60262-68410 GCF_000517525.1 Limulus polyphemus | reverse complement strand
CACCTGGCCATGCCGGGCAAGTTAAATGTTATAGCAGGTGTAATTCTGAAGGATAACTGCAATTTATAAAGATTCTTGCTAAATTTTAGTGTACTAGAAAAATCAACCTTTAGTTATCGTGCTAGTTCATCCATAGTTTTTCCTCAGTGCGAGAAATGGTCGAGATCGTGATTGCGTTTATGCACACGTCTTTTTTAAACTGCTGGGAAACTTTAACAAAAGACCATTTGTTTAGACAACACGACGCCCTTTCTCATAATGGACGAGTGCAATGTCATCTGTACTTGAGATCCATCTATCCTCTAAGGTATAGAACACAACCATGCACTACACATTCATCGCCTTCGTCCTCTATTAACTTCGTTTTGTATAGGATTAAACGGGAGCCCAAACTGTTGAAATACAAGATATTTTGATCTTGATTTCCTTACACTGGCACCAGACATTTGCAGCATCAGATGTGTTTTTCCCTAAGGCGAGAAGAGACATTTGAAACATTAGACGTGTTTTCCCCTAAGGCGAGAAGAGACATTTGAAACATTAGACGTGTTTTCCCCTAAGATGAGAAGGGACACTTGCAACATTTGACGTATTTTGCCCTAAGGCGAGAAGAAACATTTGCAACATTAGACGTGTTTTTTTCCCTAAGATGAGAAGGGACACTTGCAACATTAGACGCGTTTTCCTCTAAGGCGAGAAGAAACATTTGAAACATTACTGAAACATTACAAACCTAGCATATGTAACTAAGTAGAGGATCATCTCTTGAAAGTTAACACAGCACAGTTATAAAGTGTTTTCCGCTAAGGCGAGAAGAAACATTTGCAACATTAGACGAAACTGTGCAGTAAAAAACTAACTAGCAGTTTCAAAATGATCTATTTACGTAAAAACCTCAATTTCAAGATGGTAGTAATTAAGTAACCAACTGAAAATACAGAGCTCAGCGGTTCTTCGATTATCTAAATCCAACGCTATCGATCTCAATAGATCACAGTAAAAAAATATCGTTGTAACAAAGGGAAGCGGCGTCAATGTTGAAGTGTATTCGTTTAAAAAGTATGATCTGTCACCTAGACATATCTATATAAATTTAGCTTTATGAAAAAACCTATATAACACACACACACACATATACATATATATGCACATTTTATCACCAGATTATACTGAGATGGCAGTCACGTGACTTGTTTTGCTGGAAAGAGTAGTCGATCTCTAGGGTTATCGTGGTGACAGAGGTCATTACCTTTGCCATTTATTTTCACGAGTTGTATAAAAGGAGTATTGTCATTCCTGTAAGTGTTACAGGTCAGTAGCAATATCTGATGTCAAGAAGTAAAAAATAATCGTAGCTTAGCACAGCTTCAAAGGTGTGATAAATGTCGTCGTGGTATTTGTGTAGACTTCATTTTTCTAGCTGTGTTATAAGAGCTCCTGCCTCAACCTTCCACCCAAATCTTAAAAGTGAGAATTATATAATAGTTTATGTCAATATTCTAAAATACGAACCCGCTATTCTGTTGATTTTGTAACTTTCAAGACGTAGAGATAAAAAAGAAAGACAGAAAAAAACCTGAACGTAGTGGCTCCACTTGTTATTCTATTAGTGAAGTCACGCGATTAACATAATTATGACTACCAAATGAGTTTATATTTCGAACATTTACTGAACCACAAAAATTATTCATGAATCTGCATAAGAATATCATGTTATAAATAAGTAACAAATGTACCACACATGCATAAAAAAATTAACAACTTGAATAAACAATATTTAAAGTATTTATTTCAAAGATTCCCTTGAAACTTTATGCTTATTTTTTACAATTCAAAATTATTAACTTAAGATAGCTTATAAATCAGGCTTACCATTACTTTTGTCGTATATACCTGTTCATAACTTTTTGTTCGTTTATACCTGTTCATAACTTTTGTTGGTATATACCTGTTCATAACTTTTGTTGGTATATACCTGTTCATAACTTTTTGTTCGTATATACCTGTTCATAACGTTTTGTTCGTATATAGCTGTTCACAACTTTTATTCGTATATACCTGTTCATAACTTTTTATTCGTATATACCTGTTCATAACGTTTTATTCGTATATAGCTGTTCATAACGTTTTGTTCGTATATAGCTGTTCATAACGTTTTGTTCGTATATAGCTGTTCATAACGTTTTGTTCGTATATAGCTGTTCATAACTTTTGTTCGTATGTAACTGTTCATAACTTTTTGGTAACAAAAGTTATGAACAGGTATATACCAACAAAAGTTATGAACAGGTATATACGAACAAAAAGTTATGAACAGGTATATACGAACAAAAAGTTATGAACAGGCATATACGAACAAAAAGAAAAAAATAATCTTCCTTACTAACTAACTGATCCCAAAGTTTACCTTATAAAGAGTTAATCCATGTGACGTCGCAAGTTGGTGGAGGACAGTACGAGGCATTTTTGGGGTTTCTCTTTCTTTGAATCGTACGTAACTACACTCTGCTGATTATCCAGTTACAAATAGTTCACGATTGTAAAGTTGTGAGATAAAGCGTTTGTATTAATAAAGTTCTAATTCAGTAGATGTATACAAGAAGAAAAATACACGTGGTATGAAATTTAAAATACCATCGAAAACACTAGTTTATCAAACGATCAGTTCCACTGATGTAAAAATTCACAGATTAAAACACAACACAAAGGTTAGTCTCCATAACTGTAGAAATAAAGTTATAGAAATGTTCGAAACTCCTAGTTTGTATAATCATTCCAGGAGCCATCCTCATAAAGCAACAAATCCACTAACACGTCATGGTATAACGTACCCATGGTAACCCCAAGGTTTCTCTAGAAGCTTAACTTTATTTCCGGGCATGGAATTTACTGAAAATATTCATTTTTATCTTGTGGCAAACCCTCCCATGCTAATTCTAAACCACCAGGAAAACTAAATAAATTAAATTATACGCATTTAATAAGATCCACGTTTTATCAGTCACTAAGGTTACAGTGTCCGCCATTACTGCTTTAGTTAATGCTGCACAAAGCGAGAAATATTTTCGGTTCACTCCATAAATGTCCGTCGATAATACAACGTCTATTAGGATGGCACCTAAGCCTACGGAAAAACTACGTTACAGCACCTCTACCACTCGTCTGTCTGTCCACAGACGAAAACAGAACAGTTCTTAGTGTCGTCTCCCGCTTCTACTGAATCTCGCATTCATTGGCTGACGAGTCCTCTCTAGCTCGGACTGCACGCGCAGTCTCCCACGTGCTTCACTAACCACACAGTAAGAACTCGTATGTTGAGATCAAATTGCAGCTAGTAATTTCTAAGCCAGTGGATTGGGTTCATATAATAATAGTACAATGGTGACATTTTTACAACCTATACACTATTTAATAAAATAATTTAATGTTACCATACTATAATCTTAAATACTGAATATAAATGCACATTACACACACACACACACACACATATATATATATATGTTATATATAAACATGCTTATGCTGTTTAATTAATTTATTCATAAAAAGGAGTAAAAAAACATACATGTGCCATATTCCTATTTTTCTACATAATACAAACGATAAAGAAAAACACAAGTATAACTATAACATTAACTTTCAAGATTTATAGCTCCAATGGGACAGTTTTAAGATATCAAAACGATATAGCTAATGGCAATTATTCCAAACCTAGCATATGTAACTAAGTAGAGGATCAACTCTTGAAAGTTAACATACGTAAGCGTAGTTTTTTGAGAAACCAGGAAAACAATGTTTCTGGTAATAATGTAAACTGTTGAGTGAGAGAGGAAACCTGATACGATTCACCGAACACACAACTGAAAACCAGTTTTCCCAAACTGGCAAGTCAGATGACTGTATCAACTGTAGATTACAAGTAAAGCTGACTTCCACAGTTCGTTCTCTGAACACCAAATAAAAATGATATACTTCGTAAAATTTCAAACAGATCATAGTGACAAATGAATAAAAATAACAACGAACAATATCACGAAAAAAACAAAAAACAACAACAACCAAAAAACATGGTAATATCTTATTTGAACTCAATGATGAAATAAAACGTAAGCTGACGTAGTTCATTGCCTAATGATGTAAAATAAGTAAATTATGAGTCTGGATGTGCTAGATAAGGTTTTGACGTCTTGCTGACAAAATTGTTTTGTTTGTTTGTTTTTGAATTTCGCGCAAAGCTACATGAGGGCTATCTGCTCTAGCCGTCCCTAATTTAGCAGTGTAAGACTAGAGGGAAGGCAGCTAGTCATCACCACCCACCGCCAACTCTTGGGCTACTCTTTTACCAGCGAACAGTGGGATTGACCGTCACTTTATAACGCCCCCACGGCTGAAAGAGCGAGCATGTTCGGTGAGACAGGGATTCGAACTCGCGACCCACAGATTGCGAATCGAGCACCCTGGCCATGCCGGGCCTGCTGACAAAATAAAAATAACGTATCTTCCATTAATTACATACGAAATTTTTCTAGGATCTGGCCACCAACCAATCCACGAACTCAGTGTCTGTTTGTTTGAAGTTAAGCGGAAAGCTATACAAAGGGCTGTCTGTGCTCTGCCTGCCACGGGTATCGAAACCCGGTTTCTAGCATTGTAAGTCCGCAGACATACCGCTGTGTCACTGGGGGCGAACTCGGTGAATTTACTTCACTTAAGAACATTTCATAGAAACAATACAGAACGTAAATTTTGTTGGATCATATAAAACAAAAGTCTAGGAGTCCATCTTTTATACATTAGCCTTATGAAGCATGGTATGGTAATACTAGAAAAGGTGAACAAGTTTTATAAGTTTAAAAATATATTAACAGTATATTCTGATATACTACTTACGTCGAAATATAAATTGTAAGACTGAAATTTTGTCTATACTACAATATGGGAACATAATTTTGATTGTGGCCCACTATGTGTGTGTGTTTATGTCTCTCATGTTTGGTCCATGTTACGTTCATTTTAGAAGATGATCCCCTATCCGACCCTGTATGCAACTATACGCATTTGACCTGACCTTTACCCCGATGCGTACTTACTAGCCCCTAAAGAAAAACATTACAGTATATATAATTATGTGAGGAAAGTTACTGAGAAAAGACACGTGACTCCAGAGTTACCTAGTTGGTTAACACGTTGCCTTGAGTTCAATCAAAAGGACGTGCGAGATACATTTATCTTAATTGATTTTTTTTGTTGCTATATTTAGACCATAATAACTAAGAAGGTAAAACTACCATTAATTAATCAACCCAAAGAATGTAATACACTGATAAAAATTGGAAACACACCTGATTTAACAGTCAGCACTTGGAAAATTGGTCACGCTTAATGATTTCAAATATCTATAAATTCATCTAACTAGACCGAAATACTGAAGCATCCAAAAAAAAAGATTACATTATCATAATTCTATAAAAACGTGAAATTGATATATAAACTTTTTTTCGCTTTTGTTATCTTTTGTTCAGTAACCTAACCCTTCTCAGCGTTAAGTTGAAGGCCTTATAACGCCAAAATTAGGGGTTTCCTCCCTGTGGTGGGAACAACACGGATAGTCTGTTGCGTAGCTTCTTTCCTTTATTTGGCATTTTACTGATTACTCATATCGGATGATTTAAAAAAAGGTTGACATTCAAATACAACCAGCAAAAAAAGGTTGACATTCCAATATAACCAGCAAAAAAAATGGATGACATTCCAATAAAACAAGCAATAAATGGATGACATTCCAATATAACCAGCAAAAAATGGATGAGATTCCAATATAACCAGCAAAAAATGGATGAGATTCCAATATAACCAGCAAAAAATGGATGACATTCCAATATAACCAGCAAAAAATGGATGACATTCCAATAAACCAGGAAAAAAAAGATGACATTCCAATAGCACCAGCAAAATAGAAAAGTGAAACATGACGTGATACGAACGAAAAGTTTACGCTTATGAACGTGGGTCCTTTTCAGTAACGGGTACGTTGTCCATTTCAAACTTATTTTTTTACACGACAGATTTATGCCGTCACATTTGTCTATAAACATTTAAGCTCCACGAAAAATATGGACAGGTATGAAATATGATACTCATGTGTCCCAAGCTATGAAGCAAACACAATTATGTGGTGTTATCAAAAATATAAAGGTTTTCTGCTAAACAATAATTGAAACTAATCATATTACACAAAATATTGTAGTTTAATAAAACACTTTAATGTTAAAGAGAAGATCCTGTCTTCTTAATTCCATAGTTCCAAGTTATATTTAACCGTTAACCTTTAATTCTCCAACTTTTTTCGAATCAGAACAGACGCATAAGGACCATACTGTAGTTTCTTGTCGTATAAGTCTGTTTCAGTGCTGAGAATCTGTCTGTGGTTATTTTCAGCTACTATTCCACCTTCCATTAGTGTCTATCAGCGAGTGACTGATTGCTGTCTTTATTCAATCCATATGACTATAGTCACGATAAATGCATCACTCAAGTTGACCGTTTTTCGTTTTCGTCTTTACTTACTCTGTCGATCTGCTAGACACTATTAGGTTATCGAGTAGTTCCTTTTATCCAAGTCTTTAATTCAAGAAATGAGGTCAAAAATAAATCGGATTTTGCGGAAAATTACAATTCCCAAGAGACCTACAGGCTCCACAAGTCGTAGAATATAGTGTGATTTAGTTGAGGCCGTTGGTTGTCTGTCAATAACTAAAAGCAAAATAACACAATAAGAGAAAACTAAATGCCGTTCAAAAACCATTTCTTATCTCTTTCTTTCAACATGAACACGCGAAAACTAAGATACCTGTACTACATCGACTTTTCCAGAATTATCGCATACACGTATGTAATGCAGTGATAAACTAATTATAACTTAAGAGCAGAAATGGGTGTTCAATCCCACAGTGTCCTACATCTGCACCCAGTAAACACAGAGCAGTTATGTAAGCAATGTCATATAAAGAGATATATTTTTTTATTTCATTTCACTTCCTTCCACATTTGAAGCACGCGAATAGAGTGGTGAAACCTGGTAGAGTGTGTATCCCTACGGCTGTGTACGCCCTACTCCTTTAGACAACCCTTGCTTAGATATATATTTACCCTAGTTTACTTGTCTGTATTTTATTAAGCGTACGTTTTTTTTTTTTTTGGCCTTGTTGTCTGAACATATATAAGTTGAGTTTACTTCAAAAGAATCGTTAAATAATTAATAATAATATGTAATAGTAAGCCACAATGTCCGCATAGTCCTTCATAATTATTAATTACCGATTTCGTAACTTCCCTGGTTATTCTTCAGAATTAATTATAAAAAACAACTAAAAAGTTATATAAACTTCATACTAGATTTACTTAAAAACGAAAATAAAGAAGGATAAAAAAACAGAATACACATTAAAATATAGCTATTAATAAGATAAATACAAATTATTAAGGATTATGCTAATTGTTTTACCATACACATATATTAATGTGTAGTCTCGTACAAAGCCCGGCATAGCCAGGTGGTTAGGGCGCTCGAATCGTAATCCGAGGGTCGCGGGTTCGAATCCCTGTCACACCAAACATGCTCGCCGTGTGGGCGTTGTAATGTAACGGTCAATCCCACTATTCGTTGGTAAAAGAGTAGCCCAAGAGTTGGCAGTGGGTAGTGATGACTAGCTGCCTTCCCTCTAGTCTTACACTGCTAAATTAGGGACGGCTAGCGTAGATAGCCCACGTGTAGCTTAGCGCGAAATTCAAAACAAACAGTCTCGTACAGTATCCTATTAGAGTAAGCTTTCTCGTATAGCATCTCGTGCAGAATCATATTAAGGAATGTTGCAAAATAAATCATACACATGGCCAGGTGGTTAGGGCGTTCGACTCGTAATCTGAGGGTGGCGGGTTCGAATCCCTGTCACACCAAACATGTTCGCCCTTTCATCCGTGTGGGCGTTGTAATCCCCGAAGTAATGACGAACTTGGTAGGACCGCGAATATCATCACTCGTGAGAAAACGTCATTTTAACGCACTCTTGGGTGTTTGACTCTTCGAAATTCATTTTTTGCGAAAACTTTTGAATCATGGTGTTCACTAAAACTCAGGTTCGTATC
>NW_013665801.1:54538-59915 GCF_000517525.1 Limulus polyphemus | reverse complement strand
AGGGACAGCCACAAAAACAGACATGTTTGTTACATTGCTGAAATATTTTACAAATCGATTAAAACTCGTGCGTGAGAACAATGGTGGCCCAATTAAGCGATATTGATACTTGGCATTACTTTTTTTGATTCAATTAAAATCTTATTTTACTTTGTCATGCTCTAGGGGGGAAAAAGTGTGATTTATTTCGCAACACCCCTTAAAGTAGGATTTCTCGTTTAGCAGTCATTAGTAGACACATAAACATTATACACAAATTATACGTTTCAAATCCTGTTGCTGTATGAATTATTACTCTGAACTCTGTCCTATTTTCTATTATCCCAACAAGGACACGGAATATAGCACTTTAGAAATGTAAAGGTGTTTGTAGCCATTCTTCTTACAATCGCTTACTTCATTAAAACATTCTTCGTAATTACGTTTTTGATGAGATTACGGTACTGTATTAGCATTCTGAAGAATGGTAGAAAATATAATTAGTCACACAAGCTAATTCACAGAGAAAATAGAAGATAATCAAAGAGAGGTTACAAGATTTGAGGGCACACAATTAGTGGGCTCACTTATCGTGGTCAACGACGGTTGTAACGTATCCAAAAATATCTGACGACGCGCTGTAAGAGAACAATTTTCCAGCCCACCCCTGGTGTCGTTTGCTTCCCAGGATTTAATTTGAGAGACACAGATCTGAGTAAATAAGGATGATTGTGGACTAGCGGTACTCTTAAGGGACCAATTATTTATTTCATGTGAAACAATAACATGAATTAAATAAACTTTTACGTTAACGATCCCCCTAGTCATAATGACTATATGATCTGTTGTTATCTGGACAGCAGATATTCTGCGAAACGTTTCACGTTTTAATCCTGCAAATACGATCACGAAACGTTGTAACTTTATACAACGGATTTTACACAAGTATACGTAACAGGAATAAAATATCCATGAATACAGACACAGTATATACTATAAAAAACCGTTTTGTGTATCATTAACTTGCGCACAGTCAAACCACTAAGTTTATCAAGTAAATTCATTCATTTTGAAGAACCGTTGTCCAAGTAACTTATTTTGGGGCATTCAAGGCGCACATGACTTTATGTCACTCGGGAAATAATTTGGCAGTTGAAAAAAAATTTTTCTTATTTTACCATTTCATCCATTCTATTTCAAGACTGCACTTCGCAAAATACATCCAATTCCGCCAACATAACATAAAGTAAACTGTATTGAAAGTCATATATGAACAATTTAAAAATCCAAATGTTACATTTCGTTTTAATACATAGTAAAATGGCGTTACCCATTGAATTGGCTATATAAAATTACTTTGAGTTTTGGCACGTGTTAAATCCTCGAGCTAGGAGTTCGCTTCATTTAAACATAATTTTGTGTCGCACTATATACCCCCAGCACTGGTTATCAGGTGCCAGTTTCTAAATGACAAACGTAACTGTAGCTTCAAAGTGATATTTATTTCGTTAAATACATAAACATGCATGTATTTATTTGGTTAAGATCAAAGGCATATCCTCGCTACATCTTTCATGGACTATGTGTTTACCGGTGTTTCCTGATCTCCCTCTTCAATTAAGACAGCTAAGACGTAGAAACGAATACCCATTAACGGACCAATGGAAGACTGCACAAACAATTACTATTGCGTTCTGAGACGGGCCACTGAGAGGCATTTCGCTGAACAGCCACTATCAAATAATAGAAGTGTAGTAACTCCCTAACACAAGTGCTATCTCAATATGTGGTTGTAGTTATACGGTTTAATATATATCTGGAAAATACGACTGTTCTTCTAAAGTGACGAACTACGTACTTACTACCCAGTAGAATTGAATGTGGTTTCGTAGGTTTAAATTAATTGAAACGTTATTCTGTTGCTGGTAACTTTACGTCTGGATATAATCATGTGCGCATCTTTTAACCAAATATTGTGTTATTCATAAATTATCAATATATGCACAAACCTTATAGGTAATTAATGTGCAGATTTTAAGTTTGGACAGCTTAAGGCAGTCAGTTAATATCTTACAGGATCCTCCAACGTTAAATTACCCGCACTTATTTAGATAGAAAATACCAAAATTAATTAATCACACTGAAAAAGATGCATTTATTAAATGTCATGGTGGAAGACGGAATGTGAAACGCAGGTACGTAATAATACAGCACTTGGTCTAAATTATTGAAATAGTAATTTAAAAACATATTTCAAAACCAAGAGGTAGGCCTCAAATATCACAAGCTAATAAATAAGTGGTGGAAGAACTTTGTTGGATTTTGTGTATAGCTAGCCGTTTCTAATTTAGAAGTGACAGGCTAGAGGGTTTGGTTTGTTTCGAATTTCGCGCAAAGCTTCACGAGGGCTATCTGCGCTAGTCGTCCCTAATTTAGCAGTGTAAGACTAGAGGGAAGGCAGCTAGTCATCACCACCCACCGCCAACTCTTGGTCTACTCTTTTACCAACGAATAGTGGGATTGACCGTCAAATTATAACGCCCCAACGGCTGAAAGGGCGAGCACGTTTGGTGGGACGGGGATTCGAACCCGCGACCCTCAGATTGCGAGTCAAGCGCCCGAACCAGCTGGCCCAGACTAGAGGGAAGGCAGCTAATCAGCATCATCAACCGCCAACTGTTGGGCTATTCTTATCAGACCAAATAATGGGATTTGGCCGTCACTGTCATAGCGCACACACGGAGAGCGATTTTGTTTCTTAACTTTTTGGTGGTGACGAGACGCGAACAATGGAATCTAAGATCAAAAATTTGGAGCTCTAACCATATTCGGCCCTAACAAGTGAAAGAAGTGACGATGAAGCGATAAATAACAAACTTCAAAATATCGACTCAATATTTTAATGCACTTAAGTTTCAACATAGAACATTCTAACTTGTATGAAATTATTACTATTGATCGCCACGCTAACAATGAGGAAACAAAAGCTGGTCTAAATATAACCATTCCCGGCTACAGAATAAAGAGAAATTTAAGACTAGCGATACAAATTGTTTCTATGTGATAAAAATATTTTAAACAATCCAGACTTTCATTTCCTACAACGTCCTTAGTGAAATACGCTCAACTTGTTTTTACTTCTCAACAAATTACAAATTCTCTTTATTTCCATGATGGCCAGGTGGTTATGGTGATCGACTCGCAATCTGAGGGTCGCGGGTTCGAATCCCCATCAAACGTGCTCGCTGTTTTAGCCGTGGGGGCGCTATAATTTGACGGTCAATCCCACTATTCGTTGGTAAAAAGAGTAGCCCCAAGAGTTGGCGGTGGGTGGTGGTGATGACTAGCTGCCTTCCCTCTAGTCTTTCACTGCTAAATTAGGAACAGCTAGCGCAGATAGCCCTCGTGTAGCTTTGCGCGAAATTCAAAACAAACAATTCCATGTACACCAGGGTTCACTTACCGGTATAGAATGTAACATCATCTCTGTGACGTTAACTTTAGGAGCTGAGAGGGCGCTATCGTCGACACTCCCCAAGCTGGAGCTGGAGCTATGGTAGCTTTGTCTCTGTGAAGAACCCGACTCACTGCTTTGGATAGACATACGATAAGAACCCACCTGAAATATGTCAAGTGTTTCATGTAATTACTATCAGTGAAATACAGAATATTGAATTTTTATAGGAAATTTACGACAGCGAATTGGTCTGTTTTATATAAAATATTAGAAGTTGTCAAACATTATTTTCAGCAAAATAGCTCATAGGACTAAGAAAATCATTCAACTTATTCTAGGTTTCACAAATTTCCATTGGGTTTTACGCCAGCATATATTAGGCATCAATACTCCAAACATTTAATTTACGATAATCATCGTTCTCTATGCAAATACACCTTAGAAAGCTAGTAGTGGAGGATCTTCATCAGGAGGAGGGTCGCGAAATAGTACTTCCAGCCTGGATAGCGGTCGAGCTTCGGGGTCAGATGGCAAGGTGAATATAGCTATATGTCGTATCTAGTCATGTGTTGTATTGTAAGGTTAGACCTCGTTACGATATCACGAAGAGCTTATATATATCAATGGTAACCGCAGTAACCTAGATTGAAAATAAGCTATTTCGGCATCGCTAGGTTCCGGATTTATAGTTTTCTAGTCAACTGACATTTTCCAGGTGTATTTATATATGTAATAAAGCATAAAGCTACACAATGAGTTATCTGTGCTCTGCCCACCACGGGTATCGAAACCCGGTTTCTAGGGTTGTAAGTCCGCAGACATGCCACTGGGGGGCGCCTGGACTCTCCCGACCAGGGCTTTGACATACATCAATTCCCTGATCTTCTAGCGATGACTGGGTGCCGTGAAGAGGTTTGTTGTGTGTCATTAGAGATGCTAAAATGAACATGTACTGATGAGTTTCAGTTTATTCAAACAATCTCGATATCGGAATCCGAATGTTTTGTCTGAAATTCTATGTGAAAACTAAAAAGAGCACAACCTACCACTTTCAAAGCCAAGAGAATGCACCCCGTCCGTGGGCGTACTGGGATGACTGCTAGGACGTGGGTGAACAACCACCTGGGTGTAGTGGGTCTAAAGAGAAATAATATACAGAACATCAGTCTTTCTTGTAAAGTTTCATTTTTTTGTAGCACGTGGCTGTCACGTTTAATGCGATTGGTGGAGCATAGATAAGACAATGTTAGACAGAACTCGGTCTTTACTTTGTATTAGTTATTGGTCCTTAGCTTTCAACTAAAATAGCCTACAGTTTTGCGAACATTTCAATACCAATATATGAAATTTCTTTTACAAACGATCAAACATTATATATTAATGTAAAGAAAGCGATGCCACATTTACTAAACATAGTAATTTTACTATTTCTCCTTTCTCTATAAACCAGTGTCAATTCATGGGTAATATTATGTTCCCTAATACGTTAAATAACATATAAAAATAAAAGAGAAACAGTTTTGATAGTTTTAATCATACAATTCATACCTGAGAGTCCGCAAAGCGAAAGGGTCCAAGATGGCGGGTAGGTGATGGGGCTAAGATTGGTGCATGATACACTGGAAATCTCCCATAGTCTGCAAGTTCTGTTAAATTAAGTAAACAAAATGAAAAATAAATGTGGTTACAGTATAGGGTTCTCAAACCCAATGTAACATTTCTACGTAAGGTTTACCAATAACCAAGTATTAATTTTCGTGTGAATAACCAACTTGACACGAAAGATGTCAATTAAAAATTAGTCACCAGTAAAACGAAAATATACACCTGGAAAAAAGTTAAGCACCCCCAAATATTTTTCAGGATTGCTTATTGAAAATAAGGTTTAATTTTCATGATGTTGAGCAATGTTCATAATTTCAAACATAATTAAAAGGATGT
>NW_013665801.1:36154-53664 GCF_000517525.1 Limulus polyphemus | reverse complement strand
AAGTAAACAAAATGAAAAATAAATGTGGTTACAGTATAGGGTTCTCAAACCCAATTTAACATTTCTACGTAATGTTTACCAATAACCAAGTATTAATTTTCGTGTGGATAACCAACTTGACACGAAAGATGTCAATTAAAAATTAGTCACCAGTAAAACGAAAATACTATACGTAGGTTTCAAGCCAATATTCATTACTAAATATCAACTTCTATATGACATTAAACTCCAGTTGTCTGACATCTACAGATGCTTAAATGCTTATCAAAAACTAACTTCTAGGCCGCGAAATTCTCAAAATTCTAAGGTCCACAAAGGGTCAAACAACAATCCCATGAGTAAGGTTAAACAGCTTGACATAATGTAACCTATAAAGAAGGATACCTACATGTCAAACCCTAACTTTTGGCACAGGTTATTCAGTACTCACGAAATAACATATAAACAAAGCTGCCCATTTGTCAAACACATATTTCTGGAGAAGATTACTCAATAATTACAATATAACAGAAACAGGGTTATCCATTTGCCAAATCCTAATTTCTGGGTAAGGTTAGTGAGTTATTACACACTAACATGTAAAAAACAAGTTTCCATTTTTTGAACAGTTATACGAATAGTCAAAAATAGTCAAGATATTTTTGACACTAATCAAACACTTTTCATACGAGCTTACTTTAGTTTGTAATTATGTTTATTTTATGCTTGAAAGCTCAGAACACAAAAAGAAAGTACAAGTAGAGGTTTAAATAAACGCACAATAAGTAAAAACTTGCTTAGGTAGATTTTGTGTTTTAAATAAGACGAATACAAAAAATATCATTCTAGATATGCATGATATTAAAAAACGGCCAGATTAACTAGCTAAAGACACTACTTATAGCTCAGGTGATTTTTGTTTGTTTCTTTGTGATTAAGTGCAAAGATATACAATAGGCTAACTATGCTGTGCCCACCATGAGTATCTAAACCTGACGTTTAACCTGTAAGCCCTCATAGTTACTGTCAAGCCACTAGTTTAACCTAAGATTTTTCACATTTTTAATACATGCAAAAGTGTGTGTTTGCAACACAGAACGTCCGTAATTAAAGGCGCCAAGCTCCTTTCGCCCAAGCTACTTCTTGTCCTGGGTCATTTACTCGTGCACCTTCTCGGGGGAAAGGTTTCTGTAAGGTTGAACTTGTTATGTAGAAGTGGACAGTGATCTTTTCCACTGGCAAATCAGGTGATACTCGAGGATACACCCTCCCTTTTTATGGTATGGGGATAACAAACTGTCTCTTGGGTAGCACGCGCACCCTGAGGAGAAATAACATTATTTTTTCACGTATATAATACTATTTTTTCTTAATTGGGAACAGATTCGTCACAGACTTGCCATTTTTCGGTTAATATTTTTGAGAGTCCTCTCCAGTGAAAAGTATCGTCAGTCGTGGATACATTTATTTTTATTGCTTTGTGTGGTTTATAAATAATAAATGTTACACCTAGTTTACTTTGTGCCCAGTCTCTTTCTTTGCTCAGAACTCAGTCAAAAGTCGAGGAATACAGTTCAACTTTGCATAACATTTCTGTCGAATCTCCTGTTATTCTACGGAACCTATCAGACTGCTCTAAGCGGAAATCAGTGCACCTGAGAAAACCACAAACTATCATCTCATACACTAATGAAGTATTCTCTTCTCCGGTACACAAAAAGGAGAGTATTTATAGTATTGTCTAGTGTCTGAAATATTAAAGTTAACTATAATGTTTAAAATGACTATAATTTTCGAATAACTTGCATAAAAAAAACATCATTTGTTACATTAAATTTAATAACAACTCCTTTAAGTGACAATGCATTAATAGTACTCATAATTCCTATTTATCAGACATTACCATCTTAGTAATCTTTATTGTATATAAAAACTTTGCCTATTAAGTAAGTATCCTATCTGGAATATTACAATATAAAATATTTCATACATTTTATGAAAAATCGCGCCAATGTATTCTCTTACTTAAAGAAATATAACTAGGCATCAACGGCTGAAGACACGTAACTATGTGACGTATTGAAATTAATGCTAGAATTATACTATATGCCTTAAAAAAGAAAGAACCCTTTAGTTGTTCATAAATCAGCTTACCATGTACGTCAGTTTTGTTCCAGTTATAAATATTTCTTTTTTATAGAATTTTCGTACAAAGCTAGACCAGGGCTTTCTGGACATAACTGTCCTAATTTTGAACAGATACGCTAAAAGGAAGGCAATTAATAAAAAAACACTTACCGCAAACCAATAAGAAAATTTTGTGAGATAGAATAATCTGATTTGACGGTCACTCTTATCGCGTACCCACAAAGAGCGAAGCGCGGGTTTTGCGGCAATGGGACGCGAGCCATAAACCCTCGGATTCAAAATCAGGGCCCTATAGGTGAAATTTGAATTCTGTATGGTGCTCTTAGAATATAGATGAATGCCTCACTTGGCTAAAGTCCTTTAAAGAAGATGCTCTACTCTTCCTACACTCATATTCCAATGTGAGGCCGCAACGCCACCTACCATAATGATCTCATTCTTTTCAAAAATATTTTCAATATAAAACCAATGAAATACGAATATTCACATGTTCTTAATTGTTGGAAGTAATATTTTATATAATTTTGTAGCCTCAAAGAAAAAAAAAAGTGTTACAGAAAACATTTACATAAGGAATGAATAATTAGAGCTTCGTATGCTCTTATCGATTTTTACAGCTTGCATGTAAAAACTTTCCATTATACCTCAGTTTACGTGTTCAATTTTACGCTGGTGAATAGAAAATATCAAGTAATAAGAAAATTTCTATCACCGTTAATGTATGAAATGTAGATTGTGCGATTTTTTTAAATTTATGATTGATTTTACGGCATTTATTTTACGACTGCTTTCACTAGTTCCGACTGATGAACCAGAGCGTATAAAGTTGATGTGCCATTTCCGTGCTCATATTCTTGTTAAACAGTACCCAGACTTCGAAAGTAGCGTAAATTGTGTTGTAAGTTATAGATAAAGTGATGTAACGTTTGCACTGTAGACTTGGTATTATTTTATTATTATTATTATTATTATTTGGAAGTTACACAAGAGCTATTTGCGCATAGCCATCCCTAATTTTGAATTGATGTAGGGAAGTTAACTAATCAGCACCACCCACCGCCAACTTTTCGAGTACTCTTATCTGATCAAATACTGGAATTTGGCTGTCATTTTTATGGTGCACTAACGGTTCAAATTATGGATTGCGTTTTTATTACAATGGGATGCGAACCACGAATGTTTCGGATTCACAATTCGGGCACACAAACCACTAGGATATGTCCGGCGCGCAGAATTCGTAGTTGAAGAGTGTAAGAAAAAAAAGTAAAATATATGTCTATAAACACCTTTCCACTTCCACTAACAGCGTAAAACTTCAGTAGTCAGAATATTTCGAATTTTCCAAATATTAGTAATCAGTAGTTGGACAAAAATAGCATTTTCTCTACGCTCTGCTTCAAAATCATACCGCAGGAAATAAGGGTTAAGCGAACCATTTGAGCAAAATACAACACATTTTCGTGAGAATAATATATATATTGAGTTATAGGTTACACACGCTATGCTATACGAAACTTTCAGAAAAAAAACAAACGTTATCAGTAAAGTTTTAAATTTCAGATTTTATGAAGTCATCAAAATCATACCTTTATTTGGAGATCGCGAAAGTTGGGGAAAGGAATCATCAGTGCTGACACTGCAGCATGAACTTCTATCTGCTGTGGTAATGCTTCCATAGCCGCTAGAAAAACTACCTCCCGAATATCTGTTGCTGTGTTCTGGAACAACAGGTGGCGCCACTTTCTTTATGGAACTCCCCTTTAATGTCCCAGTGCGATGCATTCCTCCAACTGCGGAGAATACCATAATTAAAATACAATTACCGGTTGAGCTTAATTAGCAATATAAATAAACATTACATATATAAACAAGTACTGAAGAGAAATATAAAACATTAAATATTTTACAGCAATTGCTTGTCCTTGAATTTAATTAACATATTAAATATAAACTGGGCTAATTTTCAAGTATTTCCAAAAAATCCACATATTTCAGAAAAATAAGTCATTAATTTTAGGGAAAGAAACAAAGCGACGAATTTATTTCTTAGAGAGATGAAATCGTTATTTCTATGTATAAATAACTAGTGAACAACAAGTCATTTAATTTTCAAACCTCACGAGCTATTAGCACCATGTGTAGAATTAAAAATGTCCCTTTAGAAAAAAGTTCGATTAAAAGGATAAGTTCAAAATTCCAAAACAAACCAAAACTGTGTACATGCAGAGACTGGTTATTGTTTAGTTTCGGATAGTTGCGTAAAACTACACCGAAGCAATATAAGTGCCTCCCAGTGGCACAGCGGTATGTCTGCGGACTTACAACGCTAGAATCCGGGATTCGATACCTGGGGTGGGCAGAGCTCAGATAGCCCATTGTGTAGCTTTATGCTTAATTACAAACAAACAAATACAATTGAACTTCAAATCAGATATCCAGTTAAAGTATAATAAAATATCCAGTTAAAGTATAATAAAACCTTACGCTAGGTAACCCAGTTGAAATTAATTAGTAAAGGCATGAGGATGAGTATTGTTTGTTTGTTTCTTGAATTTCGCGCAAAGCTACACGAGGGCTATCTGCGCTAACCGTCCCTAATTTAACAGTGTAAGACTAGAGGGAAGGCAGCTAGTCATCACCACCCACCGCCAACTCTTGGGCTACTGTTTTACCGACGAATATTGGGATTGACCGTCACATTACAACGCCTCCATGGCTGAAAGGGGCGAGCATGTTTGGTGGGACGGGGATTCGAACTCGCGACCCTCAGATTGCGAGTCGAGCACCCTAACCAGTTGACCATGCCGGGCCTTTTACTTTATATCTTTCATTTTCCACTATGATAGTCATGGCTGAGCGAAGAAATATTCGTTTCATTCTGAATAAAAGTACTGGGTGAGTTTTAAATTTCGATTTCTAATCTGTACTATTTAAATATTCAGAAATATATTTGAACTGATGGAACTGTAACCACTGTAGTGCATATATTTACTTGCTAAATTCGAGTTTGAGCATAAAAATCAACAAATATATTTAGAAAATAGCACTTTAATTTTTAAAAAATAGGGTTGATCAATCGTTAATTTAGATCCTATCAATCGGTATTTTAATGATAATTGATTGGTATTAAATTGTTTATTAATTAGCCAATTAATCGCTATTCGGCCATTTCCCTTAATTGGCAAATCCCTATAGTAGAAACTTAAAACTTTACTTTTATTGCAAACTAACGAAAACTTAAACTAGTTTATTTTTGGAAGAGTAATTTTTGATGCGACACTTAAAACACAGGATCAACTGTGTTGATCTTGATTTATAACACATTATTCTGTTATTTAGCTGTCAGATATGCAAGTGTCAAAATGAATCTACTAAAACCGCTATCACCGCTGATACATTAAAAAATACCATACCGAAGTTTTGACTTAGTTGTGACCATATCTCAATCATAGGTTACCCAGATTTTGACTCGGTTGTGAGCCTGTCTCAATCGTAAATTATCCAAAGTTTTAACTCGGTTGTGAGCCTGTCTCAATCGGAGATTACCCAAAGTTTTGATTCGGTTGTGAGCCTGTCTCAATCGGAGATTACCCAAAGTTTTGATTCGGTTGTGAGCCTGTCTCAATCATAGGTTACCCAAAGTTTTGACTCAGTTGTGAGCCTGTCTCAATCATAGGTTACCCAAGGATTTGACTCGGTTGAGAGCCTGTTTCAAACGTAGATTACCCAAAGTTTTGACTCGGTTGTGAGACTGTCTCAATCGCAGATTACCCAACTTTTTGACTCGGTTGTGAGCCTGTCTCAATCGTGGATTACTCATAGTTTTGACTCAGTTGTGAGCCTGTCTCAATCATAGGTTACCCAAGGATTTGACTCGGTTGAGAGCCTGTTTCAAGCGTAGATTACCCAAAGTTTTGACTCAGTTGTGAACCTGTCTCAATCGTGGATTACCTAAAATTTTGACTCAGTTGTGACCTGTGTCAATCATAGATTACCCAAAGTTTTGATTCAGTTGTGAGCCTGTCTCAGTTGTAGATTACCTAAAGTTTTCAATGCCGTGAAAGGGTATGTTTAATACTCACTATCTTGAATCACATAAAGAAATTAAATTGATACAATTACAAGACACAAACGAAGATATTTATTACATATTACACTTACATATACTTAAAGAATAATTTATTTATTTTAAAACTATGAACGCTATGCCTCAATGATGGTAACTTTAAAGATAAGAAATTAACCAGTCCGCATACATTTTATTATTAAACACAAAGCTACACAATAAGCTATCTGTGCTATGTCCACCAGTGGTATCGAAACCCGAATTTTACCCAGATAAAAAGAATAAGCAGTATTTCAGAAAGCATTTTATTGTTAGAAAGTAAACCTAAAAACTTTAAAACTATGTGAATTTATAAATTAATTGAATATCTTACTAATATATTTAAACACATCCATAAACTAGGATTTTAGTCTTAGTTCATCACGTGTAACATGAACATGTATTATAATTTTGTAAGCTGGAGGGACGCGTAAAGATCGAACGAGAACAGCAGCTTTGATAACAGCAAAATTATCTATATACTCATAAACTAGGATTTTAGTCTTAGTTCATCACGTGTAACATGAACGTGTATTATAATTTAGCAAGCTGGAGGGACGCGTGAAAATCGAACGAGAACAGCAAAATTATTTATATAATCTACCTTTACTTCACACTAAAATTTTCAAAACAGGCAGTATAAAATTTCCAGGTAATGGATGCATTATCTTCAGGTAACACAAACATTCCAACACCTACTTCACAAAAAATAAACTTGTTTGTACATAAGGGGAATATATTAAAATAACGAAATTCATTGAATTACGTTAAATCGTTCTCATAACATATTAGACTCCCACCCTCCGGAGGCTCAGCGGTGAGCTTGAGGGCTTATAGAACTAAAATTCGCAATTCGTTCTCTGATGAGCACAGTGCAGATACCTCTCATGTAGTAGTCTTGTGCTTCAACCAAACAAAACAAACCAGCCTCCCACTAACTAATAATATCGTGACAGCTATCCAGTCAAAGAGAGATTATTTCAGGATTGCCGTTCACTGGATGTTTTGCGTAATATTATCCACATCTTGTTTCTGAATAACCTTATCGTTCTTATAACTTCTTCATGAGATTTTCGTGGTTTTTTTACAAGGCTTCATGTAATATTTTTTCTATCATCCAGTAAAGAAGAGACGTGTTCAAACTTTCCACAGAAAACTCAGATAAGACGAACTAAACTTGACTACACAGATAAACCAAACAGAATGAGATAAAGGGTGAAAATGCCATAGCTCCTTAACCCCTACCCCGCCCACAGATAAACCAAACAGAATGAGATAAAGGGTGAAAATGCCATAGCTCCATACGAGTATCTCTTATATTACACCTTGACTTCAGAGAAGTGGGCAATTTTATTCGCCATGTTTATTTTTTTACCGGTATAGATGATATTTTTACCTGTAGAAGGCTGAGAGTACAATAATTATTATTTAAGGATCTAGTTACAGCTACGGGAAATGTGCTTCAGACGCAGTGTATCTCACATATATCACTAAACATCTAGTGATCTATTTAAATAGGTCTGAGCGAGGCCCAGTGGAAAGTGTAGCGGACTGTGGATCCGTGTTTCGCGTCCCCTCACCGAAAAATAAAAGGCATGATGATTTTCCTAGCTTGCTGCAAAGTTTACCCTCAAGTGATTGCAGCCAAAATTTATAGCCTTTCACAGTGGTGACCGTTATAAAATGTCCAATAGGTATAGTTTTTTACAGTGGTGACTGTTATAAAAATACCCAATAGGTATAGTTTTTTTACAGTGGTGACCGTTATAAAATGCCCAATAGGTATAGTTTTTTTACAGTGGTGACCGTTATAAAATGCCCAATAGGTATAGTTTTTCACAGTGGTGACCGTTATAAAATGCCCAATAGGTATAGTTTTTTTTACAGTGGTGACCGTTATAAAATACCCAATAAATATAGCTTTTTTACAGTGGTGACTGTTATAAAATGCCCAATAGGTATAGTTTTTTTACAGTGGTGACTGTTATAAAATGCCCAATAGGTATAGTTTTTTACAGTGGTGACTGTTATAAAATGCCCAATAGGTATAGTTTTTCACAGTGGTGACCGTTATAAAATGTCCAATAGGTATAGTTTTTTTACAGTGGTGACTGTTATAAAATGCTCAATAGGTATAGTTTCTTAGAGTGGTGACTGTTATATAATGTCCAATAGGTATAGCCTTTTACAGTGGTGACTGTTATAAAATTCTTTTATAAATTATACACAAGATACCAGGAGCATAGAGAGCCAGCACGGGCACCCCCACTCTCTCTTGTTAAACAATTTTAAGAACTTGTTTAAAAGAAGATCCTAAATTAGGACAGCAACGAGCTCATAAACCAGACAAAATCATAGCAGCAGCCGTTTCTGAGCTCACAGTATAAGCGTAAAAACGTTAGTAAGGCAACAACAAATATCTATTAAATCTATAAAGTAACAAATACATATTAATTATTATTTCAATCATTCTTATTGTATCAAACGTCTTTCTGCAAAGAAAAGCTAAAAACTATGCTTTTTACGATTAAATGAAGATATAGCCTGAAAGTGCTTTTTGGGCTTTACGGGCCCCTGGGCAGACTGCAAGAGACTGTTATGGTCTTAGGTATCCAGGTGGCGCACCTTTTCATTTTGATTTTTTTTTGTTGTGTGTGTGTGTGCAAGTATTGGCGCATGCCTACAGATGACTAGAACACATATCTACAAAAATGTATCTATTTACTTCACGCAGCGTGAACATAAAAATATTTTGAATAATCATCTAGCATCAGTGTTTAAATCCGTGTCACCTGTAAGTTTTAATCAAATGAACGGAGTAGAAAATATTTTTCGAAATATTTCTAAACTAAGTATTTCGATATCTTAAACGTCACCAATCGTGTGCTCATGCGCGGAAATCAATCGTTTCGAAAAATGTCAGAAGTGGCACTTCAGTTCTGCGTAATCTTAGCTAGACTATGTTATGTAAAAACTTCAGAAAATCATGTTACTTAACATCATATATTGTTAAAAAAGCACACAAAAAAAACAGTCGCCCTGGAAGCCACACACTGTTTATCATTACTCGTATCTTGGCTGCAGTCTTTATATGATCTCGCAAGGCTATTAAAGATGACTCTTCTTCTTGTTTTTTTCTTACATAATGCAGAGACATACATTCACGCTATATCTACCGCACTTGACTAACTCCGTGTTCTAGCTAGGCGTTAATCTTTCACATAAGTAGAAGATGTCAACTCAGGAATTTAAATACACAGTTTGAGTTTAAACAGACGTCTGCTGAATGTTACAAAAGTTGCCAAATAAAATTAGGCTCAGGTGACAACAAGTGATAACGAACTATGAAGCTTTGACTGAACTGGTAGTAAAAAAATCACAATAACAACAAAAAATACTATAGCAGTTAATTGTAATCGTTCCAAATTACCAAGTATCAAGTAAAAACTATGATAATAAGTCTTATTAACTAAACTCTAGATAACATTTTTAAGAATAAAGCAAAATACATATATGAAGGTCAGAAAGGAGGAGAGAGTCAAATTATTACAGGTCTTCCATTACTTTAATGGTATTAGCTTTCAGAGAACAGGAGTACGTGTAATATTTCATAGAATTATTTCAGAATTCATGTTATGCAATCCAGTTATTCAACATACTGGTGGCATATGTGGGCCCACGAAGGCCTCGAGGCAATAATACCGCCCCTTCTAACAGCCCACCCTTACTAATGTCACGCAAGTAAAAATAATAACACTAATTAAGGTTCAATTTATTGTTTCAATTGCGCTGTATTTTCTACGATATTTCGTTTCTTCCTTAAACGTCTACCATTTTACTGTTAACAGTTTTCAACTAAATTATGTTTATAATCACTTGTGTACCTTCGTGAACATATGCCTTTATGGTTTGTCCGTTTTCTACAGTTTGCTTACAATTTACTCGCTTGCTTTCACTGTTTTCCACGGCTTTCCTTCATCTCTTCCCTATTTTGACAAAAATATTTTTCGTCATATACATTTTCACTTGCTTTCATACCAGCTTCCTTCAGTATATTCCAAGAAAGACTCGCTCTGATTAATCATCTACTACAGTGAGTAGTGTTACCACGTAAAATGGCAACCGTGCAAGAAACGGCTCAATGCGTCGTTTAGCTTGGCATAGTCTGTAACTGTGGTGTAGCGTAATTACACACGCCAGTACAGGAAAGAAGTATGAGGGTATGTTAAGGATATCGTGTATCGCACACCCATGGCAAACATCAGGAAGCTAAGGACAAGGATAACCGCTGCCATCACTACTTTAACCGTGGACATGCAACGAACGTGGAATGAAATCGAATATCAGTTAGATGTGCTAATAGCTTCTAATGGTGCACACGTAGAAGTCTACTGACATTTCAATAAAATATGTTTGAGTTGGGCAACAAGATGTTGAAAACTGCATAGTTGTATTTCCTTAGTTAGTTAATTAATACAATTTAAAATAGAAAAGATAATTTGGATCACCCTGTATTTCATGTATAAATGGGAATGCGCATGGTCGTCTCTAATTTTATACTGATGGACTAGAGCAGAAGTCACTATACAACAGCACCCATCCATCGTTAACTACTGGGCTACTCTTGTCTGAAGTAACAGTAGTATTTTACTGTCACTTTTATAAACACCAACATCCATGTGCGGAATGAATTTTTTCATGTGCACCAGTATCAAGGCAATGTGCGGATGTGAGCTATCAGTTTTTTTTTAAGGAGTGTGTGTGTGGGGGGGGGGGGGTATATTTAGACCATCGACTATATTGGTTCATTAGGCCGCTTTGCAATACTACCAGTTGGTTATTTGGGCTTTAGGCCTATCAACTGCCAGGGTCATTAAGGCCGTCGAACGTGTTGAGACTCATCACCATTACTGAGGATGTGCGCGGCTGAAATAATGAAGTACGCGGCACTTGATTGGTTGTTGTGAGGTCGCGCAGTTTAGAGGAAACACCAGACGCAAACCATGAACCTAAAGATCCAAAGTCCGCTAACATGTACACTACACTCTGACAAAAATGTTTGATAGTTTAACCATCTACACCTTGAAACATGTACCAGAATAAATTGTCTATGGCTGAATATATTTAATTTAAATATATTACTCGTCAAAAGCTCGAGTGATTCGAGATGCATGTACTTATATACACTATTAACAACGCATTTGGGACTGAGAACTGATATTTCAGAACTGACTTAATACGGACTGTATGCAAAAACGTGATTTTACACATCTGCATGTAATGATGTTCTGTTTTTCTAGGTTCATTCAAGTATTTTTAAAGGCTTATCTTTCGATTTGTATTGAAAGTAAAGTATCAAAAGTAAAACATGACCGAACATTTAACAGCACAATTCATTTTAGCTCACTTGCACAGGTAGTATTAAACACAACGATGTAGGAAACGAACTCTATGCTTTTGTCAAGCTCTACAGCCTTAGACAAAAAACTAAGTTATGGATAGTTTCATACTTAATTTGGTTAGAAATGTTTTTAACGTAAGAGTTTTATGTTACTTAATATTTATAATTTTTTTACGCAGATGGCGAAATATATACTATTCCTAAAAAACATATAAACTCAAAATGTAAACAAAAATATGATCAATACTGTAATTAATCCCACTAATTGCTGCTGGGATTCTTAAGTATTTAAAAAAAATTTTAAATGAGTGATTCTATATAATGAATACCAGGAAAAAGTCCAAATTACTGAATATATAGATCACACGAGGAGTGAAGGGTATAAGAATAGTCAGTAATTTGAGGATTAATTTCCTTGTTTCACAAAGGATTACACTGATAATACGGACATCTTAATTTTTTTAACAAAAGTATATGAAACCACACATTTACCACCGTATCTGAAGTTACTCTATCAAACTTTAATGAACAAAAACCCTCATTAGTTGCGGTAAAAGACATCATCGAGTCATATCCACAAACTCATCATGGCTGATAATGCAACATGATGAATAAAAAAGTATTTGCATACTACAGTATAAACACTTTCGTAACGCTTAAAAGCTAGTAGAATGTAGAAAAGACCAACTCTAACATCTCCACGCTTTCTGTAGTATTTATTCCACATAAAAAAAAGTGACGCGGTCCTCGGGGAAATAATTAATTTCCTCACATTTTGGGGGATTTTAAATGGATCTCACTAGGATAATCAGAACAATGTATCCTGAAAAGTACCGTGTCTATTTGAGAAAAATTCACGCGTCAAGCTCTGTCTTAAAGCTTCAAGCAACATCTTTTGATCTTGGTATTTTGACCTTGCTTAATGGGAAATCCTAATACACAATACTGAAATAAGTAATACACAAAGACAAGTTTCAAATTCAATATGTAAATTGTAACACATTACTGTGTTTCTGTTTAATACAAAAACCCTAACTGTTAGGTTCAACATCATGATCAACAAGTTTACAGCCCAGCCATTGAAATTCTTACAACTCAGTAGCTGACATGATTGCTGACAACTCATAACAACTGACATGTTTGCGAAACTTAGCATCCTTAATGTTCACAATCCACCAGCTCTCAGTTACGAAAATCAACATCTGTCATGTTTACGAAACCCATCATTTAACATATTGACAACCAGTAGCGGTCATGTTTATAAAAACCAGTAGTTGGCATGTTTACAAAACCCATCAGTTGATATATTCACAACCAGAAGCTATCATGTTTGCAAAACACAGCAGTTGACATATTCACAAACAGCAGCTGTCATGCTTACAAAACACACAGCAGTTGACATGTAAAAACTCTGAACATTCGCAGTGTGTTCAACAACTGCTGTTTATACAATTAAGATCTGTAACTGACATATTCACAACTCTATATCTGACTTATTCATTAACTCAGGATTGACTACTAGCCAGTAACTGGCTGTAGTAAGCATATTGACAATCTTGCGAATAGCATGTGCACGACTCAACAATTGACATGTTCACAATCCAAAAACCAACTCACCCACAGTTATAGCTGACGTTTCATCTTCATACTTCCCGTGTTTTAATACTACAGAATTAAAATCAAGTACAAATATTTGAACAAAAGTTATTAAAACAAACGCATCAACTCCTCAATATTTAAAACAGACAAGAAGCTAAGCCTATCTCGTGTATAGTATCACCGTTAACAATGTCTGGATAACTAAACACGTGATTAATTCTACAAGAACAAAGCTTATGGAAATTACTGTTATATCTACCAATCAAAGCTGTAATATTAATCGAGGTAAGTACTGACTGAATAATTACGTCGTAATATATTATATTTTCACGAAGAAATGTTTTATACATTAATGATAATGTGATATACTGCATAATAACACGTTTTATTCTTAACAGCACAACAATACACGAATTAAAATATCGATTGGATACTTATGCTTGTTTATCTCGGATATTTACACCAAGCTAACCAAGGGCCACCTGCGCTGTCCATCTCTAATTCTGATCAAACAAAAAATCAACAGTGCCCACCGCCAACTCTTGGGCTACTCCATTCGAATAGTGTGATTTGACCATCAATTTTATAATGCACCCACGGCACCATAGTGGCCCCAAACATAAAGGGGCGCGAACCATGGACCTTAAGATCCACCGCCCAACACGATAACCACTAGATCACGCCCCAGTTGGTCGGAAGAAAATTTTGTTTGTTTATTAGTTTTGAATTTCGCGCAAAGCTACACAAGGGCTATCTGCACTAGCCGTCCCTAATTTAGCAGTGATAGACTAGAGGGAAGGCAGCTAGTCATCACTACCCACCGCCAACTCTTGGGCTACTTTTTTACCAAAGAATAATGGGATTGACCGTCACATAATATTGTCTCCAAGGCCGAAAAGGCGAGCTTACCGCTTAGCTACTAGGGGAACAAAAACATATAAATGATTAGCTTAGTTACTTTCAGAAGAGACAGTAAGAAATAAGTTAACAACGCTGACAAAGTGTTTCCATATATAACAGAGTTTTTAGGTGCATGAAAGACTGTCACAATGCACGTGCGTTCTTGCTGAGAGGTAATGACACGAAACGAGACACTCGAAGGCGGAAAGGAAACAAAATGAACAAGTAAACTTACGATACAACATTTTCTGTATATAAAACAACACCATTTTACAAAACGTGAATGAAAAAATGCATTAGTGTTTTAGAGAATACACAAACAAAAAACAACAATAACAACGCATTCCATCTAGTTATAGTAGCCGATTTATTACACACATAAAAGAATGGTTTATTCAATAAATAAGGTTCAGTTAAATTAACTTTTGTTGGATTTTTTTGTACTTTTTATTCACCAGCATTTCACGTTTATGTAAGGAAACTAGCATCACCTCCTGATATATAAAACTGCACGTTGTTACTTCTACGTTCGATTACACTATCAAATAATCTCAAACCAGATACACCATTCTCAACTCTGGAGAAGTTTTCATCAGTGTCATGACTCTGTAAATATCTATGTGTGTGAAAGGAGTGTTACCTTCTCTCGCATGCATAGAATAGACCGAATTAATGGTTTTCATCCACACCTAAAACACGTGTAATTGTATCAGCTGGGTGTATCTGAAGACAGGTGTACCTGATCAAAGTATTTCCTAAATGAATTTAATGCTAACGCCAAAACCCACTAATCAAAACATCAACACTAAAATCAATGAGACAATGCAGGTGAAATATTAAACTTCTGTTTACTTTTTTATTGTTATTATTCAAATCCTCGTTTTCTGTTTTTAACTCCTGCTTTGGTGCAAGGAGTGAATACCACATGTTCACTATTTTGATCGATTAGGTATAGCTATTCTCGAAAATCGCAATTATAAACAAGTTGGTGGTAATACCATGTTTCTCTGAACTAATGCTATTGTACATGGGAAGTAGATGATGTGTTTTGGTGCAATAGAATGGACTTTCCATAAGAAACACACATTTGTTTGTTCGTTTAGAATTTTCGCGAAAAGTCACGCAATATCGACGTTTGAAGAAATATAGTTATGGTAGAAATGCTTGAGATTTACTTTATTTAGGAAAGATATACGAAGATGATAAGCTCACAAAATTCATTATCCTTGCAAATTAATACTAAAACACGGAGGGAGAGAGAGAGAGCTTTGAATCAATACGAAAAAAATGTTTTGTTAGTTTGTTTGTAATTAAGCACATAGCTAAACAATGGATCATCTGTGCTCTGCTTATCACGGGTGTTGAATCCAGTTTTCAAGTGTTAAAAGCCTGCAGACTTGCCGCTGAGCAACTGGCAGGATGGACACAAAAAGTAACTGAAAGAACATAAACTCACGACAAAACATCAAAAAACCTAACACGTTGTAAAACTGATCTAACCTCAGCCATAGACAGGAAGAAAAAGTCTAGGTGATTCTAAATGTTTAAAACAAAATAGCTGATAAAACACATATTCTGTACAGTATATATATATATATATATAAAAAACAAGTTAAAACTGTTTATTACATATTACTCTGGTTTTCAGACAGATATATGTTTTAGAAATGAAATTTTTAATAAATAAAGTTTAGCAGGCAGAAACAGATTTTTTTTTTTAAATAATAATTTCTTTAAACTTCCGCAAACACGAAACAACTATCAATTATGCTAACAATTATTGAAAAGGTGTTCAGGAACAACCTAATTATACATGGATATCGGTGTGAAACAAACGTGAGGTTCACTCTATTCCTTGGATTCTCCAATTGTCAATTTTACCCGCAGTGGCCAAAGTACAGATAAATTGTGGAGCTTCATGCTTAACAATAAACAATTTATACACACACACATAAATTAAACGTTAAAACAAACTGACACAAGACTGTAAACTCGTGATAAAGTGACCTGTACTAGAGATGGACACATTCGGTTAACACAGGTTTCACTTCTCTATACCATCTCTGCATACAAGTAAAAAGAATGTGTAATTCAACACTGCCACATTACACGTGCTTTGTAAATACTTTCACTGTACATCTTTGCTTTCCGACTCCCCGTGGAATAAAATACAATCACGTTAGTTACGTTGTTTCATTCTCAATTTACATACATTCAGGATCCACTATATATTAAAACAGGTATCTTATTGCAAGTTTAAAGTTTTCCTAGTAACAATTCGTAATTGTTTTGTATACACTTTAATCTTCGTACTTCAAACTCTCTATTTACGACAATAAAAGTATTCGCCCTCTTAACATAGTATCAAGGTCGCAGATAAATACGAATTTTGCTATCTGATAATTGAAATGAAAATTAAGGTATACTATGCAAGAGCTATCTATCTGCCCAAGAGCTGCCTCGAATTGTGAACTATATATATATTAATAATTCATCCAATGGGGTCGATATATTCACTCAGATAAGAAAAAAAAATAAGGGGTTCAAATTAACTGAAATTGTTATTGCTTTTCTGCTTGATTGATTTATTGCACGTGGTTATTCGCTTCCCTCGTTAGGTGTCCGTTTTTAACATGTAAACAATAATAAACTGTTTTTAAAATTAAGCTTCTAAGAGAACGAACGACAGCCTTTGGTAGTCCAGCTAACTGAAGATTGCAATGAATCATAAACACTCATACAACGAGATACCTCTCAAGTTGAAAATCACCATCTTGGTATTCCTTTTTAAACTGGGGAAAAATCCAAGGTGTTGAACTTATCGAAAAAACCAGACAGTTCCGCGTGTTTTTTTAAAATCCAAGGTGTTGAACTTACCGAAAAACCAGACAGTTTCCGCGTGTTTTTTTTTAAATCCAACGTGTTGAACTTATCGAAAAAACCAGACAGTTTCCGCGTGTTTTTTTAAAGTCCAAGGTGTTGTACTTACCGAAAAACCAGACAGTTTCCGCGTGTTTCCTTTAAATCCAAGGTGTTGAACTTATCGAAAAATCCAGTTTCCGTGTTGTTTTTTTTGTTTTTTTTTGTAAGGAAAATAGTTATATAGCGTGTTCGAACAGTCTGGAACCATAGGTGATCTGTAGCTCGGTTGAATGACACCTTCCCAGACTTTGTCCCCAAGATATCCGGTCATGACTCCCACGGTTACAAGATTACTGATACTTTGCTGGTAAACATTTACATCCAATAGTTATTAACAGGTTTTTCTTGCTAATTAATACAATCATAATGTTAATTTAAAAAAAATGCATTAAAGAAATAAGTAGTTACGTATCAGTATCTCGACATGTCACGAATCTAACAAGTATCACGTTTTGT
>NW_013665801.1:24565-35213 GCF_000517525.1 Limulus polyphemus | reverse complement strand
TTTCAAAGCTCTTGACATAAGGGCAAAAATCATAATCACAAAATCGCAAGAGTTATTGTAGTGTTAGCTGAATTATAAGTCAAGAAAATAAATTCATATAAGTTTGTTTGTTTTGAATTTCGCGCAAAGCTACACGAGAGCTATCTGCGCTAGCCGTCCCTAATTTAGCAGTGTAAGACTAGAGGGAAGGCAGCTAGTCATCACCACCCACCGCCAACTCTTGGGCTACTCTTTTACCAACGAATAGTGGGATTGACCGTCCCATTATAACGCCCCCACGGCTGAAAGGGCGAGCATGTTTGGTGTGACGGGGATTCGAACCCGCGACCCTCAGATTGCGAGTCGTAACCACCTGGCCATGCCGGGCCGACATGTCACGAATCTAACAAGTATCACTATTTGTAGAGCGAGTTACTGATACTTTGCTAGTAAAATTCTACGCTACACGAGCACGCACACAATCATTAACACACAATCTTCATTAGTCTTCTGATGAAACTATACTAGCTCAGTTTATATTTGAACTATACACAAATGAATTTCACGTATGCAAGAGTACTTATCAAATATAATTAACAAACTTACTGAAGCTCACAAAATTGCAACCGGGTAACGTTCTGTCAAATATTAACTACTACTTGTTATCAATAATCATAGCTGCGAAATAAAATAAAATAAAAGATATATTTGTTTGTTGTTCAGCACAAAGTTACACAACAAGCTTTCTGTGCCCTGTCTGCCGCGGGTATCTAAACCCCGATGTAACGCATGGTGGCGTTTATACAACAGTTATTGGGTTAAGGGTTGCTAGAAGCTGGTAATAATTAAACTGTGAGCTACTCACGCTTAGCCCGTCATTAAGTCTGCTCCCCCCCCCCCTTTAATCCCTCAGCAGTAATTCTCAGGGCTTATAACACTAAAAACCTTTTTTTTTTCAGTACGCGTGTCGTTTCTTCAGCATTTGTAGCAAATTTGCATTTTAAAAACCCCCCCCCCAGTATGTCTGCGGATTTACAACGCTAGAAACCGAGTTTCGATACCCATGGTGGGTAGAGCATAGATAGCGCATTGTGCAGCTTTGTGTTTAATTACAAACAAACTGATCAGAGGGAGGGCAATTAGCCAGTAGCACCTGTACCCTAATTGGCCATTCTTTATCGAGGAGCGTAAATGACTGTTACAATACTCCATTAGCTGAAAGTGTGAAACGTGTTCAGCGCCAAATCGTGGCTCGTTGGACCTTCAGATCCACAATCCGGCACGCTAACTGTTGGATTACGCCTAGTCACAGTAACTTTGCAACAAGCACTACTATACGAGTATGACTTGAAGTAAACGTTGTTCGTACAGAATGTACATATGCGCAACCTTAAATTTCGAAATAACCACACTGTTTACATAATACAGATCTTGCGTGTCAAATATCCAGAAACAAACACTTTAATAGAAAATACAGATATTAACATGTAAAGCACCTGACATAACAACTGTCTTCATACAAATTACATATATTAAGGTGTAAAACTGCTGAAATAAACACCGTTTTATCTTATATAAGCCACATCATCACACCTACATCTGAAATCTGGGCAGAGCACAGATAGCCCATTGTGTAGCTTTGTTCTTAATTACAAACAAACAAACAATATCCAATCTTTTAACAGTTCCGTAACTCTGGTCAGCAGTTCCAAATTATGGATAGATGCGTCTGGAACTTGGGGTCTCTGACCACTTAGCCCATGTTTTGGAGGTGTCGCCATTCTGGTTGAAAATACTAAAGATAAAGCATACTTATCAGGTCGAGAAATGCTACTGCTAATGTGTTTATAGCCTAGGATAAATTATGAGGATTTACCTAGGTTTATTACAATTCACAATTTTAGGTCATTTATCAGTACATGTTTGACATAAATTAACATAAAAAAAAACAATAAGGGACCTTTTGGCCCATCTAGGTCATCCTATCCACTAAATCATATTAAGCACTGAAAAAAAACTCGAAGCCAGCCCTTATCATTCATATATTTATGAAACCTTTCCTTAAACTATCTTAAATTAACTGCATCTACCACATTTAAAGGCCAACCACCCTCTTAAAAATATAAAGCTGTCTTAAATAATGATCGGAAAATAGATGTTTTAATAAAGTTGTCTTAGCTGAAGATGACTTTTGCCCTGCCAAAATTTACACTTGTGTCCTCTAGTCTTACCCATTTTCACGATTGAATACGAAAAAAAAAATGATGCATCAATACTGTCAATTCCATTAAATATCTTAAACACTTTATAAAATTCCTTATAACTCTTCTTTTTTTCAAGAGAAAACAAGTTCAGAGATATAAACCAATCTTCGTACGACAACCTTTCCATCACAGATACCATACTAGTAGCCCTCTTATGAACACTTTTCAACAATTCAATGTCCTTCAAGTAAAGACATGGTTCTTGTCATGCGTAGAAATTTCCTAAATCGCAAGACAATTACGTTATTAAACGCGTACAATAACAGGAATATTATTCAATTGTATAAACATCAGGCGTAGTCCATATGGCAAACTACTGCGAGTCTTGGAACAAACTTTAATAACGTCGTTAATTTGCTATTGGTCTTTTCACAAGAAGCAAACTTCTTTGACACCAAACTTGATCCAAAATGGGGTCGAGTTTAAAACTTCATATCTGTAGGGCTTCTACAGTCTTGTGAACATGATACAACACAGATATATTTTTTAAACATGTATATGTTATAAAGAAAAGTTAGGCTTTTAATATGCGTAAATACTAGGTACCAAACATATTCTTTTTTAATTACTATTTCAAAATATTACTTTATTCAGTACTTTATTTTTATTGAAGTTTTAATCCTGATATATTGATATTGAAATAGTTAATAAGTGATTACTAAATCAGTATAGTTTATTTACGTTCTGAAGTCTTATTATTTGCTTTATCAATTAGTATTATGTAATTCCTGTTTTGTTTTTCACTTATAGATTCGTATAAAGATACTAGAATATTTAAAAGAGTTCTTGAATTTGATACATGTGACTTTTATTTATAATTCACACCGACCTACATCATTCACCTATATCACGTCTTACTCTGTTAAACGTGTTTTAATCAGATTATGTATGTACAATGGAAGTGACAAGTGGATACATAGGGGTGGGGTGGGGTGATAAATTGACATACGTTGTTGTTGTTGTTGTTTTTGTTTGTTAAGATTTTAATTAAAATCTAACGAAACGATTCCTGCCCCGTCACACCAAACATGCTCGCCCTTTCAGCCGTGGGGGCGTTATAAGTGACGGTCAATCCCACTATTCGTTGGAAAAAAGTAGCCCAAGAGTTGGCGATGATGACTAGCTGCCTTCCCTCTAGCCTTACACTGAAAAATTAGGGACGGCTAGCACAGATAGCCCTCGTGTAGCTTTGCGCGAAATTCAAAAACAAACAAACGATTCCTGATGTGATGACATAGAAACTGTATAAAGTTCCCCACACATTACGACGCTTTATATGATGGGTATTTCTAAAACAACTGCATAACATTATGCAAACTGTAGATCGATTCTATGATCACACCAGTCTCGAGAAATCTGAAATATTACAACTTAGGTCAAACATGTAGAATCAGACTAGTTTTGAAGAATCTAAATATTACTCTTTCGATCGATCCTGTACAGAGGATTACAGCTAGGAAATTTGAAACGTCACAACTTATATCAATCTTATGATCAAGCTAGTTTTGAAGAAGCTGAAACATCACGTTGCAGGCGGAATCTATAAAAATGCTAGTGTTGGAAATTGTTCAAACACCATGATGTAAATTGGTGTTATGATATCAGACTTATTATGAAGATATGAAACATTACAATGTACACCTCAAAAGATTCAAAATATTGCAATGGTATCTTATCAGATAATGAAGACAGAACACCTTCTGCAACCTAAAGTTCTGGGAACTTGCCATAAGATGCACCAAAAATAAGCCACTGTATCGGTTCACTCAAAAACTCTAGCGCAAGAAAAGTGCGTATTATTATCCTATCATTTTAAATGAGAAAGTATCCAGTGGATACAAACCATTATGAGATATTCAATACTTCGACAGCTATGGACGAATGCATGATAAAAATCTATACACCTATTATTACCCTACCAATTTTGATTACAAGGCCTACAGTGGATACAAACCATTACGAGATATTCAATACTTCGACATGTATAGATCTTTATTATGCATTCGTCCATAGTTCTATTATTACTCTACCAATTTCGATTACAAGGCCTACAGTGGATACAAATCGTTATAATGTCTCCACCACTTCGTTAGTCGTGGACGATGCTTAATAACAGCTTTTGAGATACAAAGGTAATCTAATGTGAAAACGGTCTGCTTTCAAAACCAATTGTTAAAAAACAGGAACAATTTTCTCTACGAAAAGTACAGGTGGTCACAGTTGAGGCTGGTGGATTGTTTGCAGTGACTTCAGTTACTTCAAATGGAGTATGTTTGTGAAGCAGGGCGATAAAGAAAGAAGAAACAATCCTTTATCTAGTCCTACGTAAAAAACATTAAACACTAAAACAACGAAACACTACTTCACAAACAAGACACTTTTGTGAAAGAACTTTGTATTGTTCCTGCTTCAGTTAATGGTACATTGAAGATTGTTTTAGGACAAACCGACTTTTACCGAAGTACAAACAACACACATAGTTTACTACACAAGGCGTATGTCTGAAGCTAAGCAAGTTACGGTTAGCAATAGAAAGGGGTTCTCAACATTTTCGCTGTAACAGTTGGTAGCGGTGGTGTCGTTTGTCTAAAGCTAAGCAAGTTACGGTTAGCAATAGAAAGGTGTTCTCAACATTTTCGCTGTAACAGTTGGTAGCGGTGGTGTCGTTTGTCTAAAGCTAAGCAAGTTACGGTTAGCAATAGAAAGGTGTTCTCAACATTTTCGCTGTAACAGTTGGTAGCGGTGGTGTCGTTTTTCTAAATCATCATATACACACCGATGAAACTTGGTCTACCTCTAAAAGATAAACTTTGATATTGAATAACCTTTCATGGGCCAACACGATTCGGGCGAGACTTGGCAATAATCTACAAATAGTCCTTGAGCGAAATTGCAGGCTATTAACGATAATGTTTTTTTTTAAATGATCACATAAGGTTTAGTTAAAATCCTTTGATAAATCGGGAGACATATTAACGTTGATATCAGATAATACTGTTTACGTCAACAAACTTAACTTGAAGAATGATAAACTGGTTTAATAAAGAGATTATAAACACAACATAACAAACGTCAAGTTTCATCACAGATATTAGGTATAGCAATCAGTATTAATGTTTTAGCACAAATGACTATGAAGTTAACTTCAGTCAGACGTTATTAAAACAGAGGCAATAAAATATACTCAGTAATCTATAATCTCTTTACAGTGCGTAAATATGTATGTGTTCTGTAGTTATGAAGGTTCAGAAGTTGAATACACACGATATATGTATATTTCAGCAACAGCATGCAACAACCTAAAAAGTATTTGTATGAAAAAACAAACTCTAAAGGTGACAGAAAGCTTTTAAGGCTTTTCGTTCTTTCACTTGTATCAAAAATTTTGTACACCTATGGCTTTTAACGCTTGATGATCTGCTTTTAGAAAAACAGTGTTTGCTGTGTACTACCTTACGTAAAAACGGTTTACTATGTACAACCCTACGTAAAAACGGTTTACTATGTACAACCCTACGTAAAAACAGTTTGGTGTGTACTACCCTACGTATAAACACTGTTTGCTATGTACTACCCTAAGTAAAAACACTGTTTGCTATGTACTACCCTACGTATAAGCACTGTTTACTATGTACTACCCTACGTATAAGCACTGTTTACTATGTACTACCCTACGTATAAACACTGTTTGCTATGTACTACCCTACGTATAAACACTGTTTGCTATGTACTACCCTACGTATAAACACTGTTTGCTATGTACTACCCTAAGTAAAAACACTGTTTGCTATGTACTACCCTAAGTAAAAACACTGTTTACTATGTACTACCCTACGTATAAACACTGTTTGCTATGTACTACCCTATGTAAAAACAGTTTACTATGTACTACCCTATGTAAAAACTGTTTGCTCTGTACTACACCACGTACTGCTTATAAAATGAATTGTCAGAGCTCCTCTTTCTTAATTTCACCTCTCAGTATCGAATTATCAACAGTTAACGTGATGTTACTGGCTCCTTCGTAATTATCTACAAAAGTACAGAGCAACAAATACATGAAGTATTAAATAACTACATCGGGTGTTGTTATTGGCTTGTGCATATTGCTAGCATTATTTTTTTTCGTTTGTTAACCGTAAACTATACAACTTATACGTAGAAATTTACTTGTTATAAACGAGGTCAGTAAAACAGTACTTACCCAGTACTTTGCGTTGATTATGATTTTTCGATGTTATTTTTTCTTCCCCATCGTTACAAGAGCTAGCACGAAAACTACGTATTCTCTGCCTCATTACAAGAAGCTTTATAACGATTGTTGAGTTTAAACTGAATGGCTATGTAATGATAAGAACTCGATAAGAAAAAAAGCAATTTCTAAAATCACCTAGTCCGCTATTAAAGATCACTATTATCGTTCTATTTCTATTGTTCAATACCAGGGTGAAAAGTTCAAAATTAAGCCTAGTACCTGATAAGTAGCATGGTTCTTTCGTTCAAACAACATAGAATGAGTCACGCTTTTCCCTCGTATTATTATTCAATGTACACATCCGTTTCGAATGAACTACTGATCCCGGCGAGACTGCAAAAAGCTCGTGCTGCAACGCTATTTGTTCTTGTACTCATCAGGGTCATTATGTGGCCTTGTCTGGTCCACTTTCACAATTCCGTTCTCTTGCTTTCTCAGAACACATCTGCAACTGAAATTCGTAGAACTTCGCACACTATGACTATTTCAACATTTTAATTTTTTTTTTTTTCTAGAGTTGGTATATTAACTCAGTTGGAGATTTCGTGGCAAGCAAAAACTAATTTTGTCGTGCTAGGATTACAGATGTATCCATATATATATTTTGTTAAATCACCTATAAGTTTATAACTGTTATAAGGTTACTAGTACCGTTAGGCTGCACTAAAAGAAAAGTGTGGAAAAGGAACTAAGCCTAAATGACCTTTGTAATTTTCTCGCTTTTTTTCTATATCTAAAAGTCCACCCTCTTTAAAAGCTCCCGGCAGTCAGCATCAGAACGGTATTTCTTCCCCTTTTCTTTGTAAATACAAAAAGCTTACCTACAATAAGACTCAGACGCGTCCATATGAGCCAAGGAAGAGAGGGGGGGGTCGAGGCATGTGATGGGAGGATAAAGGGAAATATAGTTTTATATATATATAATATCAATTCTTAGCTGTTGTTTTGTAGGAGGGGTGATGATGTTCAACGTCACGACTTTAACCAAGGTCTGGAATTAACTACTTCTCTGTGTTTATGACCACAAGTGAAGGGCTAAAAAAGAGTCAGTGTAATTATCATTATTTATTTTTAAAATTCAAACCATAATGACACATATTATTTATCTAACTCTCTACGTTTTACGTGAAGCAACTACCGTGTAGAAAAAAAAAGAAGGACATGTTTTAATTTTAAGAACTTGTGAGTAAAAGCAATAATAATGTGTCAATCACACTACATCTGTCATATTCACTCAGTGCCGACGAGGCCTTTCGTTTACGACCAGGACTAAACAGGTTGGTTGGGATAATGACAAACATGACAGTGGTCTAGGTGTATTTCGTTTTGTGTATAAAATCTTTTATGTCCTACAACACTCAAATGTTAGTATCTTAAATGATAACACACGAAATAAAGGTACTTAAATAAAAATTGGTAGTAATTACAATTCACTTACTTAATATATATAAATTTCATGAACAAGAACTGTTACTGTGTGTACTAGATTAAGTAAGTGAATCGTAATTACTACCAATTTGTATTTAAGTACATTTATTTTGTGTGTTATTATTTAAGATATTAGCATTTAAAGGTTATAGGAAATAAAAGATTTTATACACAAAACGAAATACATAATAATTACAATATATATATATATATACACACACACACACGTGTGTAAACCATTTAATGGGCACTTTATTGATTCATACACTCAAACAGCCAAGTCCCACTCACACGATAGAAGATTACTTCATTTCACACCCGATACCGCTTAATGGTCAGCATATAATGACGCCCTATTTTCAATACCATATTTGATAATTCGGTTTCGAACTGCAGTACATTGACAGAAGCAGTCACTATATGTCTGATAATATCGAAAATAGGGATTAGCGTCGCATATATATTTTTATGTATGCGTAAAGAAAAGCAGCAGCTGCTACATATCTCATATTTCAGTTATCTCCAGGGGGGGGGGGAGTAAATAAGCATTTAAGTATTTGAAGAACGGGTCGTGTTCCACGTGCCTGTTTGTCAAGTAAATGAACTGACGCACACATTGTGAATGAGATTAGCGCATAACGACAAATGTCATTTTATTTTCGTCTTTGAAAAATATCTCAATATGAGTTTCTTCCTCAAGTTTCCCGTTACACAAATTTATATACAAAACAAACTGGATGCTGTCACGTGAGTAAAACTATTTACTTAAAAAAAAAAAAAACGTTTCGTGTGAAAGGTTAAAACTTCACCGTTGCACAGTAGATAAGACAGAAGTAGAGTACGGCACAAAGTTACATGAACATTTCGATATCGGAGGAAGAAATTCGGTTACCAAATACGGCAAGTCAGCAGTGAGGGACCATTCTCGAATTACTATTATGTATATATATAAAAAAAAACATAAGAAAGCGATTCTCGCATTCTTTCATATCCAACATTAATTTCTCTCAGATGTGTGCTTGTTTGTTTGTGTGTTAGAGCAGAGTCACTTTGGGCTATCTGCTGTGTCCATCGGGTGGAATCGAAACCCGGATTTTAGAGTTGTAAGGCCATAGGGGACCTCGTATATCATAGAAAATTTACATCAGAAAGCATTTTTGAACCACGCTCATAATATTGGAAAGTGTAAGATCTTATTATATATTATTTATTACACCTTTTATTTATAATTCAAAATAGTTCGCTAATGCGTTCTGTCATGTTTCTTACAAACAGTTTATATATCCATCAATATCTAGCTAGCCACACGCGAACAGTCAGATGGCGTTAAACAAACAATTATACAAACTAATGGCACTCACGAACTACCACGGTACGTACATAGATTCTATACAAATACACTTATCAGTGGCACTCAAGAACTACCACAGTACGTATATAGATTCTATATAAATACACTAATTAGTGGCACTCACGAACTACCACGGTAGGTATATAGATCCTATATAAATACACTAATTAGTGGCTCTCACGAACTACCGTGGTAGGTACATAGATTCTATACAAATACACTAATCAGTGGCACTCACGAACTACCGTGGTAGGTATATAGATTCTATACAAATACACTAATCAGTGGCACTCACGAACTACCACGGTAGGTATATAGATCCTATATAAATACACTAATTAGTGGCTCTCACGAACTACCGTGGTAGGTACATAGATTCTATACAAAAACACTTTTTAATGGCACTCACGAACTACCATGGTACATATATAGATTCTATAAAAATATACTCATTAGTATATTAGTATAATATTAATACTGTGCGGCAAACTTAAACCTCAAATTTATAGAAAAAAAAACTGTATTAACTTCGTGGTTATAAAGATACTTCTGTGAATTTTAAGTTACATAAACGTTGCAGCAATCTTAAAGCTACAGTCGCAGCCTTTAAGTTTCATATATGCTAACAAACTATTAAGACAGTGTAAAAGAAAAACTACAAGAAGCAGTGAATTATCTGGTTGGTGTAGAAGTTGAACAAACAGTTGCTGGAAAATAAGCTGTCTGAGATGCGTGTTTTTTTATGAAAAATGATGCCTTTCCAACGTCCATCCGAACACTGCTGTTCATGTATGCTAACAAACTATTAAGACAGTGTAAAAGAAAAACTACAAGAAGCAGTGAATTACCTGGTCGGTCTAGAAGCTGAACAGCAGTTGCTGGAAAGTAACCTGTCTGAGATGTGTGTTTTTTATGAAAAATGATGCCTTTCCAACGTCCATCCGAACACTGCTGCAAGACCTAAGAACAACAAAACACAGAGAAAATAAACCTTGTTATTTCACATAGATGTATGTGCAAAGAACCGTTTACATCTCGAAGTTACACTGTCCAAATCATATGTTCATTCCTGCTCAACTAGCCCGATACACGCACTTAGCCGTTGAAATTTTGTACTAGTATATGTGATTAAAAAATCCTCATAAAACCGTTTTAAAATGACTGAACTTTGCTATAACATTGAACTTGGATGATTGATAATAAAAACTTAAATATAAATTTCTAGTGCTGCACGCCGTCACAGAGGAACGGTTTATTTAATCCATGGATATTACTATTATTATATTTACACACACACACACACACACACACACACACACACACACACACATATATATATATACACACACACACACACACACACATATATAG
>NW_013665801.1:15457-23530 GCF_000517525.1 Limulus polyphemus | reverse complement strand
AAACCCAATTTCTAGCATTGTAAGTCTGCAGACATACCGCTGTGCCACTGGAAGGGGGGGGGGGAATTATTAATCCCTGTATAAGACAACTACGTTTTATATTGTTTAATTATATTTGTATATGGCACAAAGGACAAGTAATTGTTAATCCCTGTACCAAGCATCTACATCTCATTTGTTTAATATTTTTGTACATGGCACACAGGACTGATAATTGTTAATCCCTCTATAAAGCATCAACGTATCATATTGTTTAATTAAACATTTTGTACATGGCACACAGGACTGATAATTGTTAATCCCTCTATAAAGCATCAACGTATCATATTGTTTAATTAAATATTTTGTATATGACACATAGAACTGGCAATTGTTAATCCCTCTATAAAGCATCAACGTATCATATTGTTTAATTAAACATTTTGTATATGACACATAGAACTGGCAATTGTTAATCCCTTTATAAAGCGTTTATGTCTCATATTGTTTATTTATTGTATGTGACACACAGGACTGATAATTCTTAAGCTCTGTATAAACTGATGGCCAGTTAATTAATTTTGTTAAAGGCCAGTCAATGTTCCATCAAAAAGCTTGGTACACTTAATTATAAGTAAAAGCTCCATGTTTAGCTGCTTATTAACAGTTCTGTCAACAATTATTTCTAAATATAATTTTACGCTTTCAGGTGTTATATCTTATTCTGTACTTTGTTATTGCTACCAATAAGCCATGTGTTAGGTGTTATATCTTATTCTGTGCTTTGTGTGTGTGTTAATTCAATCCATGTATTATTTTTGATAATTCGTGGAAAGGTGTGTAAACTGTAGAATGTCTGTGTTTGTCATTAGAGGTTTTCGAACTCAGATTAACACCCCCTATACACCTTACAATAAATTCAAACCAAATCTAGTCACGCGGCGTCTATATACCTTACGAAGTATAAGGTAAACAATTGTATCTCTAAATACCTTGTTTGCAGTTTATATAAAAATCTGAATCACGCAGCGTGAGAATACTTCTTTTATAGTACCTAACAGACACAACGAAGAATTCATAATATGTAGTGAAGTCAAAAAGGCCAGCAGATATACGAGAAACCTTACAACCAGCTGCTCAGGTGAAACGAGTGCAAAGTCCTAACACAAGAGTTCATCCTGGGTTCAAGAATATTTTACCCTGGGAACAGATACTATCAGCTATACAGCCCCATATTTTCTACCCGCACGTTTTCAAAGGCATGTCTCGACCACCTCGTGCAGGCTGAGCATGCTAGCCTTTCGTATAACAATTATTAAAAAGTATTAGATAAACGGTTGTAAAATACACCTTCCAAAGTACTTCCAACATGCTTAATCTACATGTCTAGCTTTACGTACGTTATTCAAGGTCATGGTTGATACTTACACGCGCCTTAAAAAGTAAGAATGTATATTTCAGAACCACAAAGAGACTGAGCCACCTGTAGCAATTTTCAATAAGACTTATGTGTAATTTCGGAATATAATTTTGCCCGCTGAATTTTATACCCATTGTTATCTTCTTGAACTTTCGTTACCGTATAACATATTGAAGGCGAAAGAAAAATCATTAGCCCTATGTGTGATCAATAAAACGTATTAAAAATCATTAGCTTTAAGTGTGATCAATAAAACGTATTAAAAATCATTAGCTTTAAGTGTGATCAATAAAATTTATTCAACTATGTTTTGTTTTATTTTGTCTGTGTGCTTTAACTAGGAACTTTGCGAATACTCTCCGCATGTGTAAGCTAAAGTAGTAGCTATTTTGGGTTCTTGAAACTATGACCTTCCGCCAAGTGTAGTAAAAATATGAAACAATATCCAACACTCTCGACTTATAGAGAACTCCTTTAAGTAAGTAACGCACTGAACACTTTTTCGCTGATACCGCCCTTTTAAGCAGAACAGAAACGTCATACACGAACACTTATTCCCCGACGTTGCTCTTTCTAGGAGTACAGAAGTGCTATACGCGAAATTTCTTACCTGACGGAACTCATTTTAGCAGTACAGATGTGCTACACGTAAATACTTCTTCCCTGACGTTACTATTTTTAGCAGTAAAGAAATAATATAAGCGAATACTTCTTCCCTGACTTTACTCTTTTTAGCAGTAAAGAAATAATATAAGCGAATACTTCTTCCCTGACTTTACTCTTTTTAGCAGTAAAGAAATAATATAAGCGAATACTTCTTCCCTGACTTTACTCTTTTTAGCAGTAAAGAAATAATATAAGCGAATACTTATTCCCTGACTTTACTCTTGTTAGCAGTAAAGAAATAATATGTGCGGATACTTCTTCCCTGACTTTACTCTTTTTAGTGGTAAAAAAATAATATGTGCGAATACTTCTTCCCTGATTTTACTCTTTTTAGCAGTAAAGAAATAATATGTGCGAATTCTACTTCTCTGACTTTACTATTTTTAGTGGTATACATATCTTATGCGCAAAAACTTCTCTGATTTTACTTTTTTAAACAGTACAGACGTCTTATAGGTAGAAACTTCTACCCTAACGTTACCTTTTGTTAACATTACAGATGTGTTATACGTAAAAACTCCCTAGGTGCTCTTTTTCGCTGTAAACATGTACTACGTCAATACGTCTGCCTACAAGCGACAACAATTTTTAAGCAAACTTCTTTTACTCGCAATCTGACAGCTTAAAGCTCAGTTTTATTTGCCGTAATGCAGTAACGGTTCATATGTTTATACATTACAGTAATTTCCACGTATAGCAAAGCTTTGACCTACTTTATTAATTTATACCGAGAAACAGAAAAAGCCTGACGTACAAAATGTTAAACTAATGAACAATAGCACAGGTATTACTGCTAACATACGACATAAAACAGCCTAAGCTTTCATATGTACAGCCCAGTTTAACATAATCAGCCGCACACCGAAACGCAGTTAGTTGAACATTGGAAGAGATCAAATTGTAGTGCAGTCTAATAACCACGTACTGAAGCAAAACGCGTTTATATAAAACACATAATTAAATTTTCTCTAAACAAAAGCCATCGGGCAATGAAATGCGCAAAAATTAACGTAATTTGTTTTAAATGCATAGTTATTACATCCAACCGTTCAAATGAAGGAGCTATATCTTTGATTGGTTTGTTTCGAATTTCACGCAAAGCTACACTAGGGCTATCTGCGCTAGCTGTCCTTAATTTAGCAGTGAAAGACGAGAGGGAAGGCAGCTAGCTAGTCATCAACAGACAATGCAGTGGTTGAAATCTACACGAACAATACAACAGAACATAGCGTAGTAAGAGTGAGATCTATGATCATAATATAAAATATGGCATAGCTGAGACTTACAAAAAGAAAACAATATGGTGTGGTATGTAATTAATTACATTTGTCATAATATACTGGTATCAGACTTATTACATTTTAAACTCGTTTTTTACCTACGGGTTTTCAATAACAGGAAGACAGTATAATAATATTTCAACTATGTCCGCTATATCCATTGCTGATGACGCGTTTCACTCAGTAGAGAGCTCAACAGGTCAGCAATGGATAAGGCGGAAATAGTGTGGTTGAAATACAATAATACACTGTTGTTGTTCTTTAAAAAAACCTCAATCTGAATAGTGGATATAGTGTTAAAATATATTAAGTGTAATACTAGTATCATACGACAAATATAATTAATTACGCATTGCGAGCTTAGAAAGGACGTTCATACCATAAAAATATGGCATGACTGAAATCTAAAAGCACAGTTTAACAAAAGATGGAAAGGCGGAAATCATCAGCCACAATACAGAAAGTGACGTGACTGAGACCTACAAGTACAATACAGAACGTGACATGACTGAGACCTACAAGTACAATAAAGAACATGAAATGACTAAGATGACATAGCTGAGATCTACAAGTACAATACAGAACGTGACATGACTGAGATCTACAAGTACAATATAGAACGTGACATGACTGAGACCTACAAGTACAATAAAAACATAAAATGACTAAGATGACATAGCTGAGATCTACAAGTACAATACAGAACGTGACACGACTGAGACCTACAAGTACAATACAGAACGTGACATGACTGAGACCTACAAGTACAATAAAGAACGTGACACGACTGAGACCTACAAGTACAATAAAGAACATGAAATGTCTAAGATTACATAGCTGAGATCTACAAGTACAATATAGAACGTGACATGACTGAGACATACAAGTACAATAAAGAATATGAGATGACTAAGATGACATAGCTGAGATCTACAAGTACAATACAGAACGTGACATGACTGAGATCTACAAGCACAATACAGAACGTAACATGACTGAGATCTACAAGCACAATATAGAACGTGACATGACTGAGACATACAAATACAATAAAGAACATGAAATGACTAAGGTGACATAGCTGAGATCTACAAGTACAATACAGAACGTGACATGATTTAGACCTACAAATTCAATACAAAACGTAACACGATTGAGACCTACAAGTACAATAAAGAACATGAGATAACTAAGATGACATAGCTGAGATCTACAAGTCCAATACAGAACGCGACATGACTGAGAAATACAAGTACAATATAGAATGTGACATGACTGAGATCTACAAGCACAATACAGAACGTGACATGACTGAGATCTACAAGCACAATACAGAACGTGACATGACTGAGATCTACAAGCACAATACAGAACGTGACATGACTGAGACCTACAAGTACAATAAAGAACACGACTAAGTTGACATAGCTGAGACATACCAGCAGAATACAAAGCTGGGATATGCAAGCGAAAATACACTGGATCAAGACAAGAATGAAAACAAACCATAAAGTACGAAAAGGAATACGGCGATTTTTGTCGAAGAAGATCAAGTTGCTCAGTACGTAACTGACAGAAGAGCTAAAAAACAACGGTTAAATCAATTAGCTTCCAAGTAATGTGAAGCTTTTAAATGGAATAGAATTAGATCGGTAACGTGATAGATAAGTCATTTCAATGCAGCTTCTATATCAATTATTATTAAACGTATTAATTCATTGATGGCAAAACTGAAAATCTGTGTGGAAATAAAGCAAAACCAATTACAAAAGTAATAAGCGTAATAAATTCTATACTCAAAGGGGTATTTAGAAACAAAATCCGCAGAATGAGGAAAAAACGTTTAAGTCATTTTGGGTATCTCTCCGAAACTATCAAATTCACAAAAGTACGTAAATGAAAACCTCTTCCATATTTATAGCTCAAAGGGATTGAAATTTTAGCAACAGATTTTTAAAATCCATAAACTAGCTGGATTTTTCTTCATTAAATGAAGTCCATGTCATAAACCAGCTGGATTTGTCTTCATTAAATGAAGTCCATGTTCTTTTTTGATATCATAGTAATGAATATATTTCATTATCTATACTATTATTCTGCTGCATAAGCTTAGCGTAGTTATAATGTTTCCCTAAGAAAAAACCGCGCATGCTCATTATTAACTCGACGACAAACAGTGTGCCTGCGGCAGAGAGCTGCAAACTCAGTGATCAATCGCTACAATTGCTGTATGAAACAAGAAGTAAAAACAAAAAAGGAATGTAAATATACTTTACTAACCATTTTGTGCAACAGAATATTAAGAACGTATCAAAGTTAGGTCGTAGAATAACATTATAAGTTTATTTATCGATAGTATTAAGCAAACTAAAGTAAAAAAAAAGGTACACAGGTTACAGTGTTAATTTATCTCTTTATCGAACTTAGGCGTAACATAAGTTAAAATTTTACACATGGATTTACACATTTGGTATTGTGTTAGAAATATTATATTTAAAGAAGTACTGTTACGATAAAGATACTAATTTGGCCAGAAATGTTTTCCGGGTCTCTGCTAGTTTTAATAAGAAGGATTCATTACATTCCTGTAGGCGTGTCTGTATATTGGCTGATCAGTCACCTACACGATTGTGGATAAATGTTGGCGCCAATACGCATCCTGTTACAGGGATTGTGGTAACATTTATCTCACCTGAACTGGAATAGTATATACTGGTTAATCAAGTTTATGATTGTATGATATCAAGTTGGAACGCCCTCTACATTTATTTAAATTGTATTATGATTAACACTGCACATTTAATATGTTGTTCAACGTTAACTCCGTTTGACCTCAATGATAGTCCCTTGTCATTTTCTTTTTTTAATTCTGAAACATGGGATTGGCATCTTGGTCCCTGCAACCTAATTACCAGCTGTAAAATTATGATCTTCCAGTTTCGATCCGTGCTCTAAGGCAAATTAAAGTCTGTTGGTCTAAGCATCGGTGTTTGTCAGTCTGTATGTACCGCAATGTAATCATGGCTAACATAAGTACTTTATACGTGTGGGAGGGGATTCAGAGGCTTGTAGCAAAGAAGGTGCACAAGGAAGTCGCCTATTCTTGAGGTGAGGCAAGCAGTGATTGTTGATATACATTCTACAACGTTTATTTTATTACATAAAAAAGTACAACTGAAATAAAATCGTCAACTTTGTGGGACGTATACCACCAACCGTGAGTAATTATTAATGAAAAGAACCAGTTTGTTGCAGTTTACATCAAATGATATGAGACAGAAATATTCCCCCGAGTGAGCGTGGCCATGCACTATCATTGAAACAAAATGCACTGTTGAATGAAGTACATAAAGTAGAAACTGTACATAACTGCCAGAAAGATCTTCTGAGACATCATACGTTTACATACCAAGTTCTGTGCTTCCTAACTTCTTGCCTCAGACATCTAACAATAGTTCAATTTAAAAAAGGGAAGATATGAATAGTTTATTCTGAGACTAGTTTTGATCATTACTGGGAATTACGTTTTTTGTTTTTTTTTATAAGGCTTTGTTTATTTATTGAATTTCGCCCAAAGCTACTCGAGAGCTATCTACTCTAGTCGTCCTTAATTTAGAATTGACAGACTAGAGGGAAGGCAGCTAGTCAACACCACCCACCGCCAACTCTTGGGCTACTCTAATCTAATAGTGGGAATTACCTCAACGACTGAAGGGGCGAACATGCTAGAACTCTTTTTAATAGATATTTTTCTAAGTTACCGCGCTTTTTATTATGTCTGGCCGCTAACTTATTAATCACAGGAACGTTATTTGATTATTCAAAACTTCCAGCTTTAATAAACAATAATAAATAATACTTCCATAGAAAATTTATAAAAAACAAAGAAAGAAATGTATAAAAGTATAGACAAACAATCCATTATAAAACACTAAAAAATCAGTCTTATTATTAAATAAAACGTGAAGTTTTATAGGAAAATTGATCGCCTTAATCACATTAATTCGCTGGAGCAACCGTTCCTACATGAACATTAAAGGTTTAGTTCGACCAGTTCGTTAGAAGCTACATTTAAGTGTAAAATAACAATTAATAAAGAAAACCATTGCCACACTGATGCTCTAAACAAACTGGAACACATGGCACCAGAATAAGCCGTAAACGCATAACAAATATAATAACATAAAACTCATTAACATTAAACACGTTTTCTTTTTTCTTTTTGTAAACTGAAACAAAACTGCACATTTGCATTAAATATGAGCATTATTAGACACCTATAAAGCAAAAACAGTAGCGACATGGAAATAAGTGTAGGGAAATCTGAAACTGGCGATTACTCTATGTCCACCGCAGGGATCTGACTCCGAATTTTAGTATTCTACTGTAGCTTGTCGATGAACCACCGAAAGCCCTGACGTTGAGCAGCATGTATGAGAATCATCGTTATTTTTTTTTACCACAATTATTGTTTGTGTGATAAAAATGGCTTTTCTTTTTAACTTTTTCGAAACCAAACATGCTCACCCTTTCAGCCGTGGGGGCGTTATAATGTGACGGTCAATCCCACTATTCATTGATAAAAAGAGTAGCCCAAGTGTTGGCGGTGGGTGGTGATGACTAGCTGCCTTCCCTCTAGTCTTACACTGCTGAATTAGGGACGACTAGCGCAGATAGCCCCTCGTGTAGCTTTGCGCGAAATTCAAAAAACAAAAGAAACAATTTGTG
>NW_013665801.1:5682-14548 GCF_000517525.1 Limulus polyphemus | reverse complement strand
ACATGAGCAATATCTCAGCAAATTGAAAAGATAAGACCTTCTTATTTTATACTCTAGCTTGTCGATATCTGTAATTTGAGTTTCTAATTTGTATAAAACTATAGACTTAGTATTTTGACTTCACAAACATCTAATTTGAACCAGTGCTGCATTCAACATACCACGTGACACAGAAAAATAGATGTTTATGTTGTTTTTTAAATTGAGAAATTGAGTAATATATAATTCTAAAATTTGAATTATAATCTACAGTTTGATACCAAACTTATTATCATAAATTCATGAAATAGTAGTTCAATTAAATTTTGAATGTTAGTCAACAAACGAGATGACATGGCCTTTCACCTATGACCCATATCGAAAGGGTTAACACATTCTGGTGGGTATAATACCTAAATCATACAGAGATCTGTTGTTATTCAAACCTGCAAGAGTAAAGAAAATATCAAAAGCTAGTGTGTTTTGTCATGTAATAAAGGTCTTCCATCTGTAATAAGAGAAAGTTTACATGATTTGTAAAATCAGTTGACAATTGTATATATATATTTTGTTGACTTTAAAGTTATATAACATGAAAATTAATATTTTTAGCCAGAAGAGGTCAAATATAGCTATTGTACATTTTGAGTATGGTGGATGCATTCAACCCTGTATTTACCACCTATACCAGCTAAGTAATTCACTCTATGATAAAGTATTGTATATGCATCATACGTGATGAATTTACTTGATATCAATGTTGAATAAGTCCACCAAACAGAAGATTTCCTCAGAATATGTTATAACAAAGCATTTCTATAACTTACTGACTTTGTTTAGGCTAAGTCTTAAACAGAATGGACATGATGTGTAATACATAATAGGAACAACTTTAATTTATTGATAATATCTGCTTACTGTATGATTTGCAGCCATTACTTTTAGACGTTTTATATCATGATCATCCTTCTGACTGCCTAATGCAAGGTTTATTTAATTCAAAGAGATGGATCGAGGAGAGGTACCTCTAAAAGAATCGTCAGAGTAAGCCAAAGGTGGGAATACAGGACAGTTCACCATGCCTTCCCAAACCCCATCCTTGGATTCTGTTTGGTCCTCATCAGCTTTCTCGGATTTTATTTTTCAGGTATGTGATGTTTTGTCTATTGCTCTTATTTCTTATGATCCACGTCCTTCCCTATTACATGATTCTACATCCCAACCATATTTAGTTTTTCCCCTATCCCCTGATATTCGGGTTCACACTGAGCATTTCACCTCCCATTTAGGTGACAGTATTAGTATGCTTCATCCCCCATGGGCTTCGAATCAGTCTGCCCTTGCTTATCATAGGGTGGACTGTCAACATCTGGACCAATCATTGTAGGGTTCAGTTTTGCATATTTGGAGGATGGGACTCAAATCTCCCATTCATCTTACCCATTCGGGGGTACGGAACAAATGATCAAAATCCTTGTCAGCCTGGCCAGGCTCGAAAGGCTCAGGAGGAAGAGAAGCAACAGCAGGAGAGAAAGGATGTCCCATATAATGCTCAAACTCTCTGCAAATAAAGGCTGATAAATCCCCTGATGGGTGGCCCGCACCTGTGGCCTGAAATATGGCATCAGACGAATGAGATGTTCCTGAAGTGGGAACATTAACTTCCAAATTCATGCTTGATACCAAACAAACAAGCAAACATTTTGTGGTAAAACACTTTTGAAAATAAAGTGAAAGAATTTCTGAAATAAAGTAAACTGAATTAAGTTAAACCACTTTGAAAAGTAATGAGCAAAAAGAAAAATGTCTGAATTCAAGCACTGCTAAATAAAAAGTGATGGTTCGATAGTGGCACACAGAGGAAGTCACATGCATCATGTGATAGTAGTGCTCTCCTATTGGTGGAGAGATGACGCATGATGATTTTCATTAAAGACATGTTGGAATCTTTGATTCCAATAGAGGGGAGCAGAAGGCTTGTGGCATGCATTATAAAAAAGGTCACATATAGAGGGCAGCACAAAACGGGCAAAGCTAATCTTGTGTGAAGAGGGAAGTACCATATCGCATCGGAAATTCAGGTAATTCAATCTTATGAAAACAAAAAACGTCTAAAAACAAACAGTTTCAAGGAAAGAATAAACGTGCCTATGTGCTAGTGCTTATGGGTATTACCATGCTTGGAGAATGTGTTGCCCTCCTATTGGTTGAGGGCTGTAATTTTCAGAAAAAATTTTTCAAGGAAACAACTGAGCAGCTTCCGGGTCGACCTGGTCCATCGGAGAGGACAGAAAGGGGTGTCAAGAGGAGCATCGACATGGATCCCAGATTAGTGACTGCAGAAGTGGCCAAAATTGTTTGGATGTGCCTGAAATCTGTTCAACGGATTCAATGGAAAATTCTATGTGACAATAATTTTAAGATTGAATTTTTGCCTCAGCCACAAAAATACATACCGTTTTATTTTTTATTTAAACATTATGTCGAATCATTGGTGTCATCCTTCATCTGTGCGCAAGTTATATAATAACATAGTCTAATAAAAAAGTATACATTATTAAGACCTTTAACTCGTTGACAAATTACTCAAATTTTGATGCGACATTTTACTTTCAAGTTAGCTTAAATACGTGTACAAAAGTCTCATTTTTTACTTAAATGTTTTTTTTTTGTATCTAAAATTAACGTTTATATATAATCTACTGACATTCATCGAATATTCATTTTTTTTTACACTGTTCGCAACACTTCCCTCTGCAGATAATTCTATACTGTAAGAACACTTGATTATATATTTTATTATACTGCTACATCAACGTTGTTGAGCACAAAGTTAGACATTAGGCAATCTGGCCTCTTCTCGTTGAATTTATCGAAACCCGATTTTCAGCGTTATTAGCCCTGAGACTCACCGTTGAGCCACAGAGGGGCGTAACTTCAATGACTAGATATACAACTCTCGCATAAGTACACTATTACAGCAACACTTGTTTCTACGACTCTTTTCTGCCACTCAGGTACAAGATAAATAAAAATTTGGATTTTTAAAACCTGCAAATAGGGATTATCTACTCAAACTACAAATCCCTATTTTGACTCCACCAAGTATTAATTCTAAGTAACAGCATGGAGCCAAAATAGGGGTTTGTAGTTTGAGTAAATAATGCCTACAGTATCTTCAACCTTGTTTTGTTTTTTACTTTTTTAAGATCCCTATTTGCAGGTTTTTAAATTCCCAATTTTTTATTTATCTTGTTTACTGGCTTTTATATGTTCAATGGGGAAAGGATTACTTGATATGGTAGCTAACTTTATACACTGTAATGATAACAAGCACAGCTAGTAGCTAGCGGATACGGTTGATGATGATTTACTATAGCTATTGACTATTTGATCGCATTAATTCGAAATGTAAAACATTTAGCTGCAGCTGGAGATTTTCATGGAGATTTTTTGAGAATATAGTGAACATTTATAGTTTCTATGTAACTAAATTCTCTGTATATAATGCATAGCAATAGGCAAATATATGCCTAGACTAAGACACAACCACCACTAAGCGCGTATAAAATTTTACTAGTAGAAAAGCAGCCTTTTCAAATAAAACATATACGTCTAAAACATCGCTTTAAATAAACCTTCGTGCCTTTTACACTAATTATTTTACGAATGTGTGTAATAAAATTAATATTATGTGTGTATTGATTTTTTTACTCCTTCACTTCATATATAATATAGGGGTTGTCTCTCAAAAGACACCAATTGTATAGTGTACAAAGCATTGAGTATACACCCACGACCTTCGCAGTACCTTATTTAGTGTTCTACAAAAGATTTGGATGCAATATACCAAGCCGTTTTTTGTTGTAAGCTGGCAAGAGAATAAGAATTATAAACGTGCCGTTTTGAGCGGATTTTCTTTTCCTCGTAAGTCTAACACTCGTGCTTTTTGAACATTTTGTGTGTGTACAGCCTTAGCAGTTAACACTAAAGGTTTTAAAGTGTTGTTGGAACTAAATCTTTACTGGTGCTTTTTGCCCGAACGTTCGATTTGGGTTCTTTGCAATTCCGTGCGAACCCTATTATGAACCACTATCGTGGTTCATGATTATAACAATGATTGATGCCAAAATTCTTTTTCTCTTGGTTACACATACGTCTACGACTTTCAACACCTATAATTCCACGACTCTACAAAAAACCAAAGCACAACAACTTCTGTACAACGATGACTTATCTCTAATCTGTTGACATCATAATGTATTCTGCGACTCTATATATATACATCAATATAATGTATAACAAAAGCTTCTTATCTGTAGCTGTACGGTTATTGTCTATAGAACTAACTAAAGGTTAGTTCTCTTTGTACCAGTCCCTATAAGGATAATGTCTACAAATATAATAAAAACTTTATCAATTTTTGCACCATTCTTCTTTTTTTTATTATATACAAAATCAAATCTTTCTATCAGTGCTCGCACCATAGTTTTCATATGATTAGTGTATGCTATCCTAACACACAAGTTATCAGTGCTCGCACCATAGTTTTCATATGGTTAGTGTATGCTATCCTAACACACAAGTTAATCAGTGATGTCATACAAAAAAGAATAGTTTCTTCCAGTTCCTTTTTTTTGTACTTAACAACGTTGATATTATTCACTGTAAGCTTTGTGAAGAAAAATGGTTTTGAAAGAATAGGGCTAATAAACCTTCCACCAACAAATGAATGAGCCATTCAAAATCTGTATGTATAAAAAAGCTGCAAAAACGTGAATTTTACACAACATATCCGAACGTTAGATGAAATATAATTAAATGTAATTTAATGAAAAGAAAGAAAGAGTGAAAAAAAAAACGTACCCACAAAATAAACATCCAACACCGAGGTACAAATCATAAGGTGAGTCATTATGTAGTGTGCCCTGGTTTTGTTTTTAGGTACTGGCGGAAGTAAGAGCCAAATTGTGTTGGGGGTGCACCGTCTATCCAGTTTAACCTCAAGTTCTCGACCTCACATGCTTATAAGAAAAAAACAAAAGAGCAGATGTGGGTGCTTTAGCCCACAACGCCCCACATCTTTATCACCTTTCACTGTTTGAAGCCGGATGTGCAAAGGTGGCTGCTCATAAATACTTTTTATATTTATTGTAAAATAATTTAAAATATTTCATTAAAGTTTTCTCCTCAAAGTCATTAAAAATCAGTTTATGTACTAATATATTATTATTAAATATTAAGAAATGTACATTACTACAAATTCTACAATACCTAAGCAGTTGAGAATATATATTACTCTGTATGGTATTTGTTGGTACATTACTGTTTGGAGAGGGAAATCCAGAAATGTGAAATCATTTATTTTATCATAAGTAGTAATATTACTACAATTATCAATTATCTTAATAGCTAAAGAAAAAGTTGAGGTTAAACTGCGTAAACGGTATACTCCCAACACAATTTGGGTCTTACTTCCGCAAGTATCTAAAAAAAAAACAGGGCACATTACATAATGATACACCTTAATATACACGTTTTGTTCCCCGGTGTTGTATGTTGGTTTTGTGGTATAACTCACTGGCTATAATTAATATAACTCACTCTCTACTCTTGTCAGATCGAATGGTTGGATTTGAATCTCACTCGTATATACTATCATCGACCTAAAGTACGGAGAACGTTTTAATGACTAGGGGACGCGAGCCTCGAATCACAGCCCGGATATGCTAACCACTAAGCCACATCGGACCGTAATTTCTAGATATTTTATTATTGTTGCATTACATGTATTAAGCTGATAACTTATAAAATGTTTAATTTATAAAACAATTTTATTCCCATAAATAGTTGAAGATAATTGCAATTATTTACTAAATTAAATCAAAAGAAAAAAAAACTCCAAACATAATTAAGTCTCATTTAGGTTTGAATAAACGATCATTTAATTTCAAAACTATCATGCGAAAATCCTGTTGATTAACAAAAGCAGAGATTTTTTTTTAAAATAAATATAGACAACATTGTTATACACTTTTGAAATTGTAAATCCGTTTACATACATAACCTAGAAGAAACTCGATTAGAGGAATTTTTATAAACCCTCGCATGGGAACTATTAATAAAGCATCTTATATAAAAATAGATATGAAAATAAATACTGCAATACATTTATTAACACTTAGAAAATGCTACCCATGACACACGAAATTAAGTGACTAGTATCAGAAAAAAAAATGTCGCTTAAAATACTGTTTATAAAACTTAATTATATTACGAATGAGAAAGCCACTTCTAAGTAAGTCGTTTATAGGAACCGCGTCTCTAGGAGATGGCAATTTGTTGGTCGCCATTTATCGAAACCTGTAACCGAACATGGTCGCCATTTATCGAAACCCGTAACCGAACATGGTCGCCATTTATGAAATGGGAACAATATAACGTAACGGCCAATCTTACTATTTATTGGTAAAAGAGTAGTCCAAGAGTTGATGGTGGATGATGAAGACTAGCCGCCTTCCCTCTAATCTTACACAGCTAAATTAGGGATGGCTAGCGTATATAGCCCTCGTGTAGCTTTGCGAGAAATTCCAAAAACAAACAAACAAACTCTAGAAGATATGCATAGTGGCTATAACTAATAAGGTTTATCAATAAAGTCCGTAGTCCAAACGAGATACACAACTTAAATATGTTTATTTACCAGCTGTTAAAAGTAACCCGCTGAGCAATTATCCCTTCCACCAACCTATAGGGTAAGCGAAAAGGGGCGTCGTTTTCTTCTGGAGGTTTCTTACAGAGGAAGCTTAAATATTTAATTCATGAGCTACAGAATTTAAATACTCCAGAAAGTGCTAAGAAAACTGCCTTACCGTTATGATATCGCCTTCCTTCAGAGGGAGACACTCGGGATCTGTCGGATCTCTGAAGTCTTTTATAGCTCGAGCTTCGACAGCGCTAACGATTTCTGGAAGAAGAAATGATAATCAGGAACACAAATATATCCTCACAGAAAAACTGGCCTCATAAGAAATACAAGTTTAACACCTAGATAAATTGCATACAGTTTAAAGTTACACTTTCTCGTTAGAAGGATTAACCCGAAACACCGTATTAACATGCTAACTATGAGTTATTAATATATTGATTACTTGGCCATTATTACTCCAGAGCAAAATTTTCAAACGACGTGGAAGATGATAATCGAGACGAGTTTGAAAACATAACAGGATATGTATACTATTTTCTAATTACGGTTTTCTTATCATACAATTGGTTGAGCAATCGTATAGAACGTACGCGCTATGAATGTTGGGAAAATATTTTTCAGCTTTATTAAATCACGCATCAGACTCAAGTAGCTACCATATCTGTCCGTCAGCGAAGGACGCCTGTAATGTCAACAGCGTTGTAGAACCATAAAAGGTTCGCACTGTGGCTACCGTACTCTATCAACAGGACCTACGGTTTCCGGAGGGGTTCTTGGAGCACGAGGTCATCCTCTAACTCGGCCTTGAGATTACGCGAAAATCGGGACAATAAATACCCTATTCATAGTTTCTGATCTCCGCCTCCTTAGCTTCAAACCCACTTGACGGTGTAATGTAACACTGAATAAATATAACTGTTAAATAATCTTTATACGAGGTGCTTGACACACCATACTTTACACACACACACACAATTATCCTCAATATATTTTAACAAAGATATATTTTAGCATTAAAATATACAAGTCCCCAATGGCTCAGCGGTAAGTCTTCAGACTTACGGCGCTAGACATCAGGTTTCGATACCCGTGATGGGCAGAGCATTGATAGCCCGTTGTGTAACTTTGTGCGTAACAACAGCCAAACTAAGCCAATAACATAACTTTAATGGTTTATCTTCAAGGTAATCACTATCTAGAAACTTGTATCTCAGTTTTCCCTATATAATAACGTTAGAGGATATCTGTACTTTGTATATTTAAAGACTTATTAAAGCTATCTGCCGCCATCCCTAATATTGAAATCTGAAACCAGAGGGAAGGCAGATAGTCAGAAGCATACTACCACCCACGTTAAGAGAGTGACTGTCACACTCATAACGCGCCTAAAACTTAAAGTTTGGAAAACATTTTGAGGTACAGCACGATTTCGATCCCAACTCGCTAGCTCCGAAATCCATAGCTCTAACCACAGAGCCAACAAGCACAATAGAAGATACTCAAACCAAAGACTCTTGCACTGATACACACTGCATCATAAAACTATATAGTAACCTAAGGAAAGTTCCAAGTCCTTGTGAGACTAAACAGATTTTCGTACATGTGATGAGAAAAAAAAAAGAAACATACGATTAATTTTTTTATCAATTTATGATACCAAGAAAAAAAACAAGGTGAATAAAGAACAGCATGAATTTAAAAAAATCGTGAATCATTCAAAAACTGATCTTTATCAAATTAACACAACGAGCAACTTAATAAATCTCTACGTCATGGTCTCACCTAGAACACAAACAGATCTTTATCAAGTTAACACAATGAGCACCTTAATAAATCTCTACGTCATGGTTTCACCTAAAACACAAACAGATCTTTATCAAGTTAACCCAATGAGCACCTTAATAAATCTCTACGTCATGGTTTCACCTCGAACACAAACTGATCTTTATCAGATTAACCCAATGAGCACCTTAATAAATCTCTACGTCATGGTTTCACCTAGAACACAAACAGATCAATACTTACGCCAGGAATCTTAGAAAAGCCAGACGAGTCTGCAGGACTTCATTCTCTTTCCATCCCTGCTAAATTGTTTATTTCAGAATTTCGCGTAAAGCTACACGAGAGTTTTCTCCGCTAGCCGTCCCTAATTTAGCAGTGTAAGACTAGAGAGAAGGC
>NW_013665801.1:0-4798 GCF_000517525.1 Limulus polyphemus | reverse complement strand
CATAATATAGAAATCGCATTTGGTATGCAATTTTTGGAAAAAAGGCTCGTACGACTGACCAATCGTAAGCTATCTTGCGTGTTATCTGTTCAGTTGTGTGTGTGGGGGGGGTGGGGGGTTAAGCACTGGAATTAGTTTCTCCTGTAATGTAATGCAAGGAAGAAGGAAACAGCAAAGAGCAGGATGTCCTGGTTCTGGCTGGTTACGCTATTGGTTCTTTCACTGTCACTGTTCTTTCTTTGAGATAATGTTTCCAGTGAAGAATTGCTGTGCTAGAGTTGCTCTGAATAGCGTATTTGTCTATCTAATGTTTAGTTGAGTCAAGGCGTTTTAAAACTAATCTTGTAAGTTTGTACACCATTTCAAAGTTACCTTTTTATCATCTACTAAAGTATTATCTTAGATTTCAACCACTTGATATACAACTGTGTTTCTCATCCATATTTACATCCATTTTTAATTACTGTGAACTTATTAAAGCGTGTATTTTGGTCCATAGTTTTGCATCCGTTAACTTATTCTACAATGAAGCGAATTCATTATATACTCGTTTTTTAACTCATAATGTAGGTAAGTTAATATCCTGAATTTGTCTAATTAAATAATTATTCACATTTCAGAACGCCATAACTCTAACACTAATGTCAAAAGTATAGCAGTTAACGAAGAGGGGGTCATCTAAACAGTTATAGTTTACAGTCATCAAATAATACAGATCTTCTAAATCGCAACAAAGCAAAGCTCACGTTTCTCTGAGCACAGAGTAGACTTGAAACTTGTAAAATACGATTTTGAGGCAGAAGAGGTTGATGTTAGTTAGCATCACTGGATCTGTTAAGGTGGAAGCAAGGGAAAGCTGATATGTGTATTGTTTGGCTATTCACGATCATGTTTTTAGTACTTGCAGGTTGCTGACCAACAGACATGACTGTATAAAGTACGTTTACGCCACTTATTGGGATTTCTTGTTGCTACTCGTTAGGACGCGAGTGTTTGTGTGTTACATATCCTGAAGCCAAACGCAAATTTACTAATGCTATATTCTTCCATAATTAGAAAGGATCTAATGCAGGCTATTTGGAAAACATAGAGATTCCAAACATTTTAATGAATGTGTGAGTACAACCTACAAATACCCTTTCTCTAATTTCATTTTTTTAAATATTTTTAACTTTATTAATATAATATGTTTTATTCAATAGTATATTTCCCTTGCCTGGTTTCTTGATATCTTTAACCATTTTTAGCTGATTTAAGTACTTCTAGTTCTTATCGACTTATGTTAAGTGGTATTCTGGTTTCAATGTATTTACGAAAAGATATCGAAGCGACTCCTGTCAATTGTGTTCTAATACATTTAAATGACTCATTACTATTTGGTCAAATACAAAATGTCTTAAAAGTGTACTTACGAAAAGATATCGAAGCGACTCCTGTCAGTTGTGTTCTAATACATTTAAATGACTCAATACTATTTGGTCAAATACAAAATATCTTGCCCCCCAGTGGAACAGCGGTATGTCTGCATGCTTGCAACGCCAGAAACCGGGTTTCGATTCCCATGGTGGGCAGAGCACAGACAGCCCATTATGTAGCTTTGTGGTTAACTTCAAACAAAATGTTTTAAAATTGTATTTACGAAAGGACATCGAAGCTAATCCTGTCAATTGTGTTCTGATACATTTAAAGGGCCTATTACTATTTGGTCCAATAGAAAAACGTCTTTAAAGTGTATTTACGAAAAGATGTCGAAGCGAATCCTGTCAATTGTGTTCTGGTACATTTAAATGACTCATTACTACTTTGCCAAATACAAAATGTCTTAAGCTGCTGTAAACATATTTCAAAATTTACCAGATAATCTGCCTATCTCAATGTTTTAGACTCAAAATGTAAACCCCTATATATTACATTTTAAGTGATGTGAGGAAAAAGTATGTCGAAATATTAATGATGATCTGATATTAGAACGTTTCAGGTTAAATACTTTTTTTCGGTTTCACTAGAAATTTTGAGTTAGTGTTTCATTTATAGCTTTACCCAGGGACTGTTTTATCCAATGGGCAAAAGAGACAGTTGTCCAGGGCCCACAGCCATGATAAATAATAAAATAATAATGATAATAAACCTGTAAAAAAAGTTCCGTTCTTATTTACTTAAATTTTATCACTAATAAACTTAGCTTATCATAATGCATGGTAATGTTTTAAAAACAAGGGTAAACAAGGCGGAAGGGGGGGGGTCCTACTTTATTCTTCGCCCAAGGCCCACCAGTGTCTTAACACGGCACTAAATTTACGTTTAGGAAAACTAATAAGTAATACAATTCTATCATTAAGGTGGTAGTCCACCAAATATATTCCAACATTATACGAGAAATTAATTCACTATTGGTCACCCTTTTTTATTTTAATGTAAAAATTAAATGTTACTAATTTAGACATTTAGATTTCACGTACAAGGCGATTCTCTAATTGGTACACATAGGTATCAATCAAAAAATAGTTGGAATGAAACTAAACACAGGGAATAATCAGTTAGAAGACAATACAACTTAAAACTAATTAGATGCTACAGAATTAATTGATGCTATAAACTAAAATTACACTAACTAAACTAACTAAGGATCTCACTGCCAACAAAACAATCCAGGTTCACGAAATAATATTAGAACTTTTAAAATCATTCCCTCAGTACGCAGAGCGAGACATTGACTTTCGGTCACTTGAAGTTAAGTCTTTCCTGATGCCCTTAACTGTTTTATTTAAAAACCTTATTACAATAATTTTACAGACAACTCCTTACAATATACTAGCTGGAGTACCCGTCCGTTGGACGGGTGAAATAAAAACTCGTTTGTAACAAAAGGTAGGAAATTGTGCTTCTATTTTATTTTCTTAACATAATAAACATTAAAAGCGCAATAAAAATACGTAAAAGTACCAACACTGAAAATAAAGACATGCTGTTTTCAATAATTCTATCAACATGAAATTAGATGGGGGGAGTCCAACCCCCTCATGACCTTCCTCGTGTCATCCTGTGCTACTGTGTCAAGTTTGGTGCTGACTGATCAAGAAATGTGGAAACGTAGAAGGAAGAGATACACACGTATATTGACGTTTATTTATACAGATATAATGCTAAATATGTTCACTCAGTAAATTACAATCTAAAATTAGAAATGTATTACAATTACACAATACAAAATTAAAACAAGTATACAATAAAATAATCACCTATTAGTTAATCCATAACCAGTGCACACACTTTCGAACTCATAAAGAGTTCATCATCGGGCGAAACTTGGTTACAAATACCAACTAGTTAAATTTCTTAAAATGGAAATACCAAGTTGAGTCATCTCTATTACAGGGTAGTCCAAAATTATCTCTCGTATTTTAAAATTTAATAAAGTAACTAACTAAGGAAATACTATACAGTTTTCAACAACTTGTAGCCCAACTCAAACAGGTTTTATTGACATGTCAGTAGACTTCTACGTGTGCACCACCGTTAGTGGCTCTCAGTACATCTAACCAATATTCAGTTTCAGTCCACGTTCGCCAAAACATGCCCACAGTGGCGATGGCGTTCGTTATCCTGGTCTTTAGCTTCGTGATGTTTCTATAGGTGCGCGATGCACGATATCCTTAACATACCCCTATACTTCTTTCCTGTACTCGCGTCTGTAATTACACTGCACCACAGTTACTGACCATGCCAAGCCAATCGACGCATTAAACCTTTTCTTGCATGGTTTACATTTTACGGGGTAAACTATTCATTGGAGTGAAAACAAAAACAAAAAAAAACATGACAATAAAAAATTGTTTGAAGTATGGTACAAGATGTTGAAAACTGTATGGATGTATTTCCTTAGTTATTTAATTATTAAATTTTAAAATAGGAAAGATAATTTTCCACCACCCTGTATTAAACGTATTCTGTAACACTGTTTATTTGATTTTAGAGAAAGCTCCTACACTCGTCTTATCAGACATAACGTATAAGACGTAGGCTGTTGTTGTTCTTTTCTTAGTGCAAAGCTACACAATGGGCTATCTGTATTCTGTCCACTACGGGGAATCGAACCCCGAATTTTAGCGTTGCAAGTCGGTAAATTTACCGCTAACCCACATAGAGCTTCTAAACATTTTAATGAACGTAACGAAATACACACCATGAGAAAAAAACACATGTTTTATCAAGCATAACGTTTCATTAACGCGTGCAAGTTCATTGCATGTACATTAAAAAACAACAAATAAAATACCAGTAATCGTGACGTCACCTAACACGCAGCAGTCATTACCACCTAAAAATGCACAGGTAATTATAATTACACCCTTGATGTTTTCATTTCCGGATTTTCTGTCCGTAAAAATATAGTTCAATACGAAAGCTGGCTAATTGGACAACTTTCTGAAAAAAAAAAATAAATCCCTTTTTATATAAAATAGATTAAGGTACGAGAAAAGTTATAATTTTGATTAACTATATGTGAATATGTGTATGTGATTTTATGGTTGAGTACTATACAAGTAAAGTACCTGTGCAGTTTTTGTTGTTGTTATTTTACGATGTTTCAAGATTTGAATCATTTTCCACCTTTTTAACTATCACGTGAGCCTCGAAACAAGTGGATGTTGTAAGAAAAATAAGCAATAACCTGAGTGTTATACAAAATAAGTAATACTCTTAATTAAAACAACTGAGTGTTGCTACACAGAATGTGTAATAACCATAAAACAACTGAGTTACACAGAATAAGTAATACTCTTAATTAAAACAACTG
>NW_013665800.1:883732-902741 GCF_000517525.1 Limulus polyphemus | reverse complement strand
AAGGGAGTTATGGAAGTTTTTGCGTTTTGTGCCAGTACTTTGTTCCATTTGGACACATCTTTTCAAATTTTTATATGAACGTTCGTTGCATACTTTCGTATTTACAAGTAAAATTCTAGCTTCGTATTATCGTTTTTGCGACTTTTGTGGTCCTTTTCTTACTACTTTATTGGCTTTCTGAAAAAGTATGTGTACTGCAGTGAAGCTTTTGGATTCTGCTCTGTTATCAATTTCCTTGTACCACAGGTTACTAAATCGATGGATCTTAACCAAATTCGGTATGTATATTAACTAGTTCGTTCCACAGTATCATTCGAAGTTTCACCTTCCTACTATTCGTATTAAGGGAGTTATGGGAGGTTTTGCGTTTTCGTACCAGTACTTCGTCACATTTAGACGAATCTTCTTAAAATATTTTATGCAAGGTTCGTGGGAACTTTTCACATTTATTTACAAAATTAAAGCTTTCTAGTATTAGTTTTACGATTTTCGTTTTCGTTTTTTGTTACTCTCTTATATGCTTCCCTGAAAGCGTATGTGTACTGCAGTGAAGCTTTTGGTTACTGATTGTTTCTCGATTTCCATTTACCAGAGAGTCTTGAATTGATGGTTCTTTACCACATTAGATATGTAGGTACACTCTATCGTTGCACAGTTATATGCAGAGTTTCACCCTCCTACGGTTCATTTTAAGGGAGTTATGGAAGGCTTTGCGTTTGGTATGTTATATGCAGAGTTTCACCCTCCTACGGTTCATTTTAAGGGAGTTATGGAAGGTTTTGCGTTTTGTACCAGTACTTTCTTCCATTTGGACGGATATTTTCAAAATTTTATATGAACGTTCGTTGCATACTTGCGTATTTACAAATACATTTCTAGCTTCGTATTATCATTTTTGCGTCTTTTGTGGCTCTTTTCTTACTACTGTATTGGCTTTCTAAAAGAGTATGTGTACTGCAGTTAAGTTTTTTGATTCTGCTCCGTTATCGATTACCTGCTACCACAGGTTACTAAATCGATGGATCTTAACCAAATTCGGTATGAATATTAACTAGTTCTTTCCACAGTATCATGCGAAGTTTCACCTTCCTACTATTCGTATTGAGGGAGTTATGGAAGGTTTTGCGTTTTGTACCAGTACTTCGTCACATTCAGACGAATCTTCCTAAAAATTTTTATGCAAGGTTCGTGGGAACTTTTTACATTTATTTACAAAATTCAAACTTTCTATTATTAGTTTTACGATTTTCGTGGTCCTTTTTAGTTACTCTTTTATTGGCTTCACTGATAGCGTATGTGTAATGCAGTGAAGCTTTTGGTTACTGATTGTATCTCGATTTCTTGTTACGAGAGAGTCTTGAATTGATGGTTCTTTACCACATTAGGTATGCAGGTACACTTTATCGATGCACAGCTACATGCTGAATTTCACCTTTTTACTATTCCGGGCTTAATCTAAGTACAGTTACTAGTAAGAAAAACAAACAACCAGTTTTTTTCAAATCGAAATGGCACATCTTCTTAGCAACTCGTATAACAGAAGACCTAAGATACGGTATATCACACATGTAAAACATTTTACATGATTTTCATTTTCTCAGAAATCGGATTATAAATCCATATATACATACATGGATCTAGAAAACCCTCAACAGAGAAGACTAGTTTACTGCCTTTTATACAACAAAAAGTCTGAAAAAGGGGATTTTGAAGTATCACAGGGAACAGAAATGACAACTTGTTTCGAGATGAAATGCTAGGCCAAGCCATAATTATATAAACCCTGGTGATTAATCAGTTCATTCATTTATCCCTGGACCATTTCACCCCAAGCAGAGTGAGTTTCAGATGGTTTAAAACCTGGTGATTAATTGATTCATTCACTTATCCCTGGAACCATTTCATCCCAAGCAGGGTGAATTTCAGATTTTTTAAAACCTGGTGATTAATTAGTTCATTCATTTATCTCTGGAACCATTTCACATCCAAGCAGGGTGAGTTTCTAATGGTTTAAAACCTGGTAATTAATTATTTTATTCACTTATCCCTGGAACCATTTCACCCCAAGCAGGGTGTGTTTCAGATGGTTTAAAACCTGGTGATTAATTAGTTCATTCACTTATCCCTGGAACTATTTCACTCTAAGTAGAGTGAGTTTCAGATGGTTTAAAACCTTGTGATTAATTAGTTCATTTACTTATCCCTAGAACTATTTCACCCTAAGCAGGGTGAGTTTCAGATGGTTTGGCTTGTATTTGAGTTTCTTAATCCGATGGTCATAGAAATATCACCATACATACAAAAGAATAATTCCCTCTCTCTTGAATTCATCCAGCTGAAACCTTCATGTTTGTTATCCTTATATGATTAATGGTGTTCATACAACCAGATTAACTCATTCGATACTGTTCTCGTGTTTATTGACTAACTTGAACGGCTCATTGCTGGTAAAAGAACAATATAATATATGAGAAATTGTTCAATACACCAAAAATTATTCACTACTACACCTTTTTAAACTACTGGGTACAAAATAATGTAATATTACCTATTTTATTAGTAAATGATACCACATCATCCTTCTGTTCATAACATGAATGAAATAGCAACTATAACATTCGCGAATGAATTTAACAGTCTTTTGCTCAGTCACCGTAAAAGATCTCGTTCTGTAATATTTTTATACTGTTTAGTCTCATTAGGCTCGTTTACAATAGATATGATATGTTTGTCACCGTAAAATATCTCGTCCCGTAATAATTTTTGTATTGTTTAGTCTCATTAGGCTCGTATACAATGGATATGATATGTTTGTCACCGTAAAATATCTCGTTCCGTAATATTTTTTGTACTGTTTAGTCTCATTAAGCTCGTATATAATGGATATGATATGTTTGTCACCGTAAAATATCTCGTTCCGTAATAATTTTTGTACTGTTTAGTCTCATTATGTTCGTATTCAATAGATATGATATGATTTACTGATAAATCGTTAATATTTAAAACTTGAGGAGTTCTATAATATGCTCTATACTATGTAACGCAATGAACATTCACTTATAACATAAGGGACTGTGTTAGTAAAGAATAAAAACATGCGTAGAAAAAGAAAATATGTTCAGCTACTTTAAAAAGTTTAAGTACTGTATAATGTTTACTTTTTTTGCATCGTTTATTTCAATAATCACAGTTGAATTGATGTTCTTTCAACCTGTACAACTAGCATATCTGAAGTATCACGAATAACCGTCTTTTCATATATATAAATATATATTTATTTTATGTTCCTAAAGATAAAAACATAACTTTGCTAACATAGATTAGAAAAACCCATAAGGAACAAATTCTTATGTTCTCTTTAAACATTTTAAGCCAGGACTTTCTACATAAATCTGTAGCACAGACTTACCATCGAAAACATTCTAGATAACGTTTGTCTGATGCATCATTAGTGCGTACTTTAAATGATGCTCTACTGCCACATAAGTAAGGTCCTTAACATCATAAATATATATATACTAAATTGTATTAGGCTGCCATAAACTAAGATTTTTTGCATTACATCAGTGGCGTAATGAAGGCGGGGGGGGGAGCATGTGCCCCTGGGCGCCGGGCTCAAGTGGCGCCAAATTAACAAACAATTTACCCAGAATTTTTCTGTTCCCATAAGACTAAGGCTCATTAAAATGCTTGACATCAAATATTAGTACATCATCAGAAATATCATGCCTAGGAAAATCCCTTGACTTTCAGTGTTAGATTGATTAAAATACACTAACATCTCACAGTTGATAGGAAATATAGCAATTCTGCGAACACCTAACAACCTGAGTCCGTATTTTTCAAGCTGTCGACGGATTTTTGGCGGCCCAAATAATTCTGTCTCAGATTTATTCGTCCTTTAAAAATACCAATCGGGAGAGTTGTGGTGCATTTTTCTCTTAATATAGAGTATAATATGCAACATATTGTTATACAAACCAGAAATCTTAATTTGCTAATCATTCAAATTCATAAAGAATAAACCATAAATTACATACATCTGGTAGGGTCTGGAAGGGTGTTTGTTAGTGCTTTCCATGGACTTCATTGTTTTACCGGCAAGTACCATAACTGCTTATAGTGCTGCTGTTTGTTCATAAAGACGTTTTAATATTATCTACATAAAAAAAAAAATTATAAAAGAACTGTGCTCAACTTGGTGACTTTCAGAACTTACCTACTGTGAATAGTCTAATCTAGATTTGTTAATTCTCGGTTTTAGATGTTGATGTGGCTAGTTACTACGGTAAGCTTTCACTGCCTGTTCAAGTTAAGGCCTTACCTGTTAACACGTACAATGAATGTAACGGGATATATGCAACAAGTGTTCGAATGTCATGTTCACCTAAATACTTCCACCTTAACCTCGGTGTTTTATTTTGAATACTGCACCAAGCTATAGTAACCATTACAAAGTAGGCTCACACAAAGTAGTTACTTCAGTGAAGAATTAACTTTATTTCAGACAAATACCCCATTTACCAAAAAAATATTTTTCCATGGAATTAAATGCTTTTCTGTACTCTGTATCATTATTACTTATTCGACTAGCAATTAGTTTTCAAAGATCAGATAATCATGACAATATGCGATGGTAGATAGAGTTGACATGTAAGGTTAGAAATTAGAATGTAAGGGTGTAAAGGGCGGGTGGAGTTGGGATTTTTTTGGGGGAATAACCAAAATATGTTTTGCCCCCGGGCGTCAGACACCCTCACTACACCACTGCATTACATAAGAATATGTGAAATAATGTTAGGGTTACAGAACTGAGATCTTTAACACCATAAAAGTGTGTATATTAAATGATGCTAGACTGTCATAGATCTGAGGTCTTTTTCATTACATAAGTATATATAAAATGATGTTAGGCAGTCACAGATATGAAGTATGTAGAAAATGATGTTAAACAGTCACAGAACCGAAGTCTTAAACACCATTAAATTGTATATATTAAATGATGCTAGACTGTCACAGATTGGAGTATTTTGCGTCACATATGTATGCATTAAATGACGTTAAGCTGTCACAGCATGGAAATCTTTAGCACTGCTTAAGTGTGTACATTAATTTATGCTAAACTCAAGTCTTAAGCATAACTTTGCACTTCCTATCTTCTAAGTGTATTTCCTGATGACTGAATCGTGGAGATCAACTTCCGGAGAATTTAAACTCTAAGAGCAAGGAAGTTCCTCAGTTATGCGGCTATCACTGCTTAATTTGACACCTTTTTTAAAACCTAGCTTTTAAAATTTAGCTTTCATTAAACATATATAAATACACTCTTGCACGAGACTTAACTGTCTCTATACTTAACACGCGGTTGTGAGGAAAGAGTTGCATTCATCAGAGCCGCTGATGTCTATTATTCTGTTTTATTGCTGTTTAAAGAATCTAATGAAGTCCACCAATTATCATGCCATAATCTTAAATAGACTTTTAAAATGATGATTGAAATAGTTATATCTATTAGGTCTCTCGTTATAACGTGAATGAAATATTATAATCATTAATGGAAAAATATACAGCCGGTCAGTTGAGAAAGTTTCTTTGTTTTAAATTTTGCGCAAAGCTACACGAGCGCTATCTGCGCTAGCCGTCCCTAATTTAGCAGTGAAATACCAGAAGGAACGCAGCTAGCCATCACCACCCACCGCCAACCTTGGGCTACTCTTTTACCAACGAATAGTGGGATTGATCGTCACATTATAACGCCCTCACGGCTGAAGGTCGAGCGTGTTTGGTGGATGGGGATTCGAACCTGCGACCAGTTGAGAAAGGCTGAAGAGAAAAATTATAGCTAACTAGCACTTTGGTATTTCTATTTTAAAGAACAAAGGAGTGCGGATATAGTTAGAATACCTGCGGTTTTGTGGATTTAGTTAACAGAAATGGACGGAAAGAAGTTCGTGTGGCAAGAAGGAATAAAGCAGACAACACAAGTGGCAAGTGGTAATATCACTTGAGACTGAACAACATAGAGATGTGAAAAAAACATGTGTTTGGCTACACTAATTAAATGTAGTGAAACCATATTCAAATAAAAGTGCTTTTGGAATCGAGCGAAAAGGAAAACATTTAAAAACGGCACGGTTTTCGACAGTAAAACAAAGAATACCATTGACTTCGCTGATCCATCTTTTAAGTTGAAGTCCTCTCTCTGATGTCGCACAATTAATTGGAAATACAATCTCGAAATCTCAGCCTGGGACACATTAGCAACACTAATGTTTTGTTTCTCCCCCTTACATGTAATAAGTAGAAAGTCAGTCTTTCATTCAGAAAAAAAAATGGTTAAGACAAGTAAAAATAGCTTGGATTGGCGTCAGCTTTCGAGACTGCTTTGTCAAGATTGTATTTCACATGCTTATGACGAAATTAGGTTTCCATGTCAAATAGAATCTACTGTATAGGGGAGAGAAAAATAATACTAGAAACCTATAACTCGTGGTTAAAATGTAGAGAAGTAGAACATATAAAATATCACGTAGCAAGATCTTAATAATCTGTAAATTAAGAAATTTGGGTTTTTGGAAATCTTATGTTACAGATATCTTCAGAATCAAGCACTAGATTCCAAGTTTACGTTAAGCTTAATAACTTGAACAAAAGAGTTTTGTTGTTCTTGTTATTATTATGTTAGTTTTTATATCACACCAACCAGACATCAAATTTATGGTTTGATGATAATTTAATTATAGAACTTAAACAACATAGTCTGATATTTGGTCCAAAATGTTCCATGTTACCTAGGTTGTAAAGCTGAGAATTTAAGGTTCGCTACTCGTTAACGCAAACATACGCTTTCCCTTTAGTCGATCAGTTCAAAATTAGGGACGACCAAGCACAGATAACCCTTTATGTTGCTTAACACAAAAATTATATAAATATAAAAGGATCTCTATAAAAGACTTTTAATAGGCTTATATTTATAGTTTTTTGTGACATAGCATGATGATTCGTTTTTGGTGTCTCCTGGGAAGAAGGTACAACATAACTGAAAGTGAAGGTGGTGCAGTGATTGGAACAAATAGGAAAAATTAATCATCGATAAACACGAGTCGAATCACAATCTTTCAGGCAGCAAAATTTACTTAAGAACAATTAAAACAACATGCTGATTTAGATAAAATCGTTTTAGTGATCTTTATAGGTAAAAACAGAATAGAACCTCAGTTTTATCGGTTTAAATTGTAGTAACTTTATAAAAGTGAAGAAATTCTTTATGTGTGTTTTTTATTTTTCGTTTTTGTTGTAGTGTTAACAATGATCGCTGGCTGTAAGAGGGTATCATGTTGCGATACGGGATAACTGTTTTATACGGTTGTGTTATATTTCAACAAAAGTTCCTCGTACTTCATACAGTATTTTATGACTTACAAAGCCACGCGAAATTCTCTTTTTTTTCATTTTATGTTCAATTGAAAATACTTCCAACGAAAAGTACAGAAGACGTCATCACTACTTCAAATTTAAAATTTTCCAAAATACAACTTTAATCATTTTGAAATGCAACCAACAAGCAAATTCCGTTTTCGTTTTAGTTATACAAAGCTTTTTTTGCTTCAAAACTATGTTAAGTCGTTCAGAGGTGTAAAAGATAGAGTTCTGTGATATAATTCTGAAAAATGCTGAGTTAGAACATATTCCGTTCAATTGACGTGTTCTCTTCAGTTTTAAAGTGACGTTGGACCTGTGTCTGTCAGCAAGCTGTCCTTTAAGATCTTGTGTTCCTCAAGCAGAAGAAAGAGTGAACTCTCACATTCTTAATCTAGTAAATTGTTAATTATGACTAATCAATATATAATAACTTAAGATCGGGTATTAATCACAGGCACGTGAAAGACGTTAAGATTCATTAACGTTCGGCTTAATCGTTAGGTTAATGTATGTGTCTACATCTACGTATCTTCTTAAAGTTTATATTTTAAAGACGTTGTGTCTGAGATTTTCCAAAATAATTCATTTTTAGATGTTGAGAAAAGCAAGAAAACTTGAACATTCACATATTTCAATGTATGATAATATTAATGTCTAGTACGTATAACTAAACCTGTCAATATATAAGCTACTTTTCACGGCATTTTGCATAACACTTATCTATATAGTTTTGAATAGTATTCTAGTTATAAAATTCATCGTAACGTAGGAGAAACTTTAAGTGCCCAGTGCGCTAGCCACATCGCCAGTTGCATTTTGTATATTTTTCCCAGTAATAAATTTGTTGCATACGCCAGTATCTTTAATACACAATACAGTACCAACAAAATTTTATTTTTACATAGTTCACAAAGCGATACTTAACTCGATAATACGTTTTTACTTATAATCCGACGAATAACTGATATAGCTGCTTCTATTAAAAACAAGTATTTCGTGTTCAAGATATAAAAGAATGCTCGGTACGGGTTTCACAATTCCTAATTTTGTGATTCTTACATGTATCAAAAAAAAGGAATCCGTTTAAGCACTTTTAGGCATGTTTTCTTTCGTCTTTTGATTAACCAATTAGAGAACATCTAAGCCATAGTTCAGCCATGGTTTTACTGGTATAACCGTCTTTAGGACACACCTCTGGTAATGTTCTTGCTAATATTTGGATATTTGCTAATATTCATGGAATACAAAAAATAGGAGCTTTTGCTCTAAAGTGAGTTGTCGTATGATATATATATATATCTAGGAGAAAGACTGCAGTCAAGAAGTACAAAAAATATTATCAGTTTCTAATTCACGTTCGTAGATTGAATTTTTTTGTCAAATGAAACAGCTGTTTTCTACAGTGACAGCTGAAGAAAAATAGTGTATTGAATGCTTTACTTGGAAAGCTCAGAGTAGAAGTACGTGTTTAAAGGAAGCCTAATTCAAAGTTGTTAAAAATGTATTGAACCATCCTAGATAGTCTGTGAAACGTATAACCCTAAAGGTTTTATTTATATTTTACTTTCCTGTGTGGACTGCTGGTATATAAACTTGCAATTTCACACAGAAGATTTTACATAAGGATATAGCAAGTGATGGTAACATATCCAGTATTAATAATTACATCACTTTTGATTTGAAGTCATGTAAGCAAGTTACTTAGTTTTAATTACCTATATGCATCTCGGTTCGTTTAGGGTTCGTGTAGGAACAAGTTTTTCGGTTAGGGATTAATACTCGGGTTGAAGTTAAAAAAAAATAGATAAAAACGGGAAACCACATAAAAATGAAAAGTGCACAAAATATCTGGCCACAATTATGTTTAGCTTTGAGAACAAAATAAAATCGTAGCATAGCTATCGTCAGTAATTAGGAATGATGTAATCAGTACCCTAAAACTTGGACACATACATACACAATTAATAAAACGATACACCAAATGCTTCATGTTAGATATAAAAGAAGAGTGAAACACGAAAACAAAGTTGATATTAGGATCATTCTGTTATATTCAGTCAATTGTTGCAAAATTTACTTTTTCTCTGAAAGAGAGCACTATTCATGGAAAATACTTAAAATTCCGAGCTTAACACTAGATGACGCTACCTCCAGCTTTTTTAATACACACACGTATGAATAAGTAAACAGAAAGGCTCTAAAACAAACAAAACATAGACCTAACAATTATAGGCGTTACAGACAGAAATAAATATTTATATGTATTTTTTTGCTGATAACATAAAAGTGGATAGTCTTATATGTAAAAAAACTGGATAACTGCTATTTTTGTGAAATTAGAAATATTAAATTCACTAAAATCGATTGACAATAAAATCTTACAAAAATTGTGTTGTTGATTATCATAGATCAAATAAATCTATACTGAATAGTCAGAGTACATCCGTTGAAAAGATACCAGTATGGAAATTACATTTATCATTGTTTCTTCAGAAGTTTGCGCAGAATGACAACGTGGGGGGTGGGGGGGGACACGTGGTATTAAAAGGAAAAGTTTCTGCTGCAATACTCTTAGAGTTAGCCCCCCTCTGAAGGCTTATAACGCTAAAAACCAGGTTTAAATATCTCTGGTGGGCACAGCACAGATACCCCATGGTGCATATTTGTGCTTAACGATAAACAAGCAAACAATCCTTGAATTATGCATCAAATAAGTGAATGAATAGATTTTAAAGATATTTGTTAAAAGTAAAGAGTTTCGTTAATCACTTGTGATATTAGAACAGTAAATGGGGAACTTTTCTCGAAGTCACGACTCAAACTGCTCCAGTTTTACTTAGTTTAAGATTAACGTTTTATTGAACGCTTGGAGATAGTGTTAATAAACTGCATCTTATTGACAGAGGTTAAAAGTAGCGTACTTCTTTCCATTTATATATGTATTTCATGCAGCAAAATTTGTTTTAAAAAACTTGAATAAAACAAAAGAAACTCATGAACACTAACACATTATATGTAGTTACGGTGTATAGGTATCATTCAATTATATTTCGTTATCAAATAAAACTTTATGGGGAAAACGTGTATAATACAAAACACATCCGCAATTTCTTTTTGTGTTCGAAAAATTATAAAAACAACAACACTGTAATAACTAGCTTAAATGATATTCTTAATGTTATATTACATAAAAGAATAGAATTATCAGCGCTCATTTTTGCTTTCATTTTTCAAGAGGGAAGGTATCAGACATTTTTTGCACTAATTCTCAACTTTCACATCAACATCTGATTTTATTACGTTACTGATCGTTATTTGCTTTAAAAGAACGATGTTCCGTGTCACGTGCAGCCCTTGCAACTATTGCCACCACGTGTTCAGTGTGATAGCTGTGATTACGCTCTATTGCCCTACACCTCATTACTAATGCAACAAGCCTCTGCAACGGACTGCGAGGTCAATCTTAAATAACACATCTTGACCAGTTTTTCCAGACCCTCTACTGTACGTGAATTACATTTAAACTAATCGATGGTACAAAAGCCTATTGAAGCTGCACCGGAGGACTTGACAAGTATGTGGCCAAATGTAATTCCAGTTTCTTCTACCATTTTTTTCATTAAAACAGTCATTGATTGAGAAAGTTGATTGGTTGGAAATTGTGAGTCTTCGTCAACTTTAAATTTTTGTTTATTACCTTGTTAAAAGTATATCATTAGATAGTCCTCTTTCATCCAGAGGCGCCATTTATGTACGGCAAGAAGAAGTGCAATAACGTGTAGTCTGCGTTATTTTAATGGTTATTTAATCATATAGGAAATAACTAGAACAAATGTTCCCAAAATAGACTGATTTTTACATTTGAATCTTAGAAAGAAGTTAAGACTAACCCTCCTACCGAAACCCCAAATGGCACTCCTGATTTTATCACAATGGCATTTTGGGTTAGGAATTCTTTTCATGACCACAGACTTTATTTTGCGGATGAGAGTCTTTCTTTAGATTGGCTTGGGCTGTGGTTCCTAAAGCTGTTGCTGTCTTATTTGTTTTTTTGGTTCCATGAAGAACACTGAAGGCTTTCTTCCGCAAAATGTTGTGTCATTGGCCTTTACATTGTTTAACAATTTCATTAGAAGAAAATCTTTCCTCGAGCCAACGAGCATGCAACACTGTTAAAAACGGTCAGAAATTCGCTATGAATCAAATATATAGGTGCTAAACATGTCGCCCGTGGCGCCACGGATCTTTTATGTGTTGTCAGACTAGTGCATCAGATATGCAAATCATTTTCATAAAACGAGAATAAGTTACATTCACAAAATAGTCACTTCAATAATTGTGTATTCGTAGAATCTCATTTACTGTTTAGGTCTATCTTAATTTAGAAAATGAATATTTGAAAAACTTGGGAAATGTTAACTAAACAGTTGAAATCAATGTGATATTTATATAGTGGCTTTGTGTTAATTTTCTTTAAGGTTTACTTTCTAAAGAGAGAATTATATGGATCTCTATATTTTCAGTTTGAACATATTGTAAAGGACCTTGAGTGACACTCTTAATGTACTACCAGGTGGAAATGTTGATTAATGCAAGCAATAGTCTTAATAAGTCTCAAAGTTTGGTTCTTCCTGAACAGAAACTTTTTATCTCAAACATTTAATTCACGTACCATTAATATGCACGTTTACAACATCTTACAAACGCAGATACATTAAATCATGAATTACGAGTTTTGAATTATATATACATATATAAACACTCTTAAACACGTATACGGTCTATATTAGCAGGAAAATATCTATTTTTTTTTTACACAAACGTCAAACTTTTGATACAGATATGTAATTTAGCAATAATGCAAGTGATAATGTCAGATTCCTTTAGGAATTCATATATGCAATGATAACAATGATGTACAACTTGGGCCTGGCATGGCCAAGTGGTTAGTGCGCTCGACTCGCAAATCTGCGGGTCGCGGGATCGAATCCCCGTCCCACTAAACATGCTCGCCCTTTCAGCAGTGGGGGCGTTATAATGTAACGGCCAATCCCACTATTCTTCGGCAAAAGAGCAGCCCAAGGTTGGCGGTGGGTGGTGATGGCTAGCTGCGTTCCTTCTGGTATTTCACTGCTAAATTAGGGACGGTTAGCGCAGGTAGCCCTCATATAGCTTTGTGCGAAAATCAAGAGTAATTAATCATACGAGACGTAAACGACATTTATTAAAGCAGGAATAGTCTCCTATGACAAAATTGTTTCTACTCTGAAGTTTTACCTTTAGTTACTGACATTGTGACTTAAAAAGTTAAAAGCAGGGAAAGCAAAATTGAGTTAGTGGAAAGTGAGGTAAGACTGTCTCATTTATAAAAATGGCCACCCCCCATATTTATTACGTTCTACCAACTAAAGTGAATTATGTGTAAATCATTTTCAAGAGACCCATGCTTACACATACTGGCATATGGTTGTGGACGTGAATGATCAAAGCGCAATTTCAGTTTTGTGTTTTTGAACAACTTTGACCTAACGTAAGCAATTTGATTTTTTATGGTTAAAATGTAGATATTTTAGGGGTTTTCAGTTTGTTGATTTTAAACAATGAGGAATAAAAGACAGTTTAAGTTCACTGATTTTTTTGATAATATAATTACTTTAGGATGAATGGTTAAGGGTATTTGGGTAATACACAATAAGTGTTTTTTTTTCCAAATATAAAAATTGGTTTACGTTCAGTATTTGTTTTAACTAGAAATAATAAAAAAAGGTTCCTTTTAAAACGTTTTTCCCTTTTCATTAGTCATTTTACTTGATACAGAATGCATTAAAAGTTAAGGTGACTGTCTCATCTTGCTCTCGGTTGCTCGTCAATAAGTCTGAGGGCTTATAATGATAAAAATCTGGTTTTGATACACGTGGAGATTGGCCCAATAGGCTCGAAGGAGCTAGGGTGCAAACAAACACACATTTATTATTTATATATACAGATATGTGTGTGTGTGTATAAGACGTTTACGCAACTTTTTCTTTTCTATGAGTGAGCTTTCTTATTCTTCCATTAAAAGCTTTGTTTATTTATTTTAACACAGAACGCCTCTACTTAAAAGTAAGTTTTATTAACACAATGATTAGTTTTATTTTATTTTTTAGCCCATAGAGCATTTTATCAACTAGTTTTTTTGTTGTTTTTTTTTGTTGACACTGTTGGCGAAGTTTGTAAAATTACATTGCTGGATCAGGGATGGCTATATAAGTAATAAAACTGTGAGCTGCAAAGAGATAAGTTGATATTCTATACTCTAAAGCCGTAATATTCGTGTATAAAATATTACTATTATCATCAATTCCTTCTGTTCCAACTTACATTAATTCTAATACTTAAATTTCCACATTCATGCTTTTAAACTTCCATTATTCAAGTACAACATCAATCAGAAATAATGAAGCAACTTTAAAGAAGATGACGATTGTGTCCCTAATTGTTTCCTCCCCTCCCCATCCTCCCAGTGGCTCAGTGGTAATGCTGAGGGTTTAGACGCTATAAAGTGTGGGCTCAATACCCGTGGTGGGCACAACGCAGATAGGCAAGTGTGTAGATTTGCGCTTAAACACAAATAAACATAATTATTTAAATAAAACATACAATTAAACTTGTTCAGTTGGAGCAGTAAAGAGATGAGATAATTAACCAGTCTTTTTAATCTAATTATTGAGCTTTCTTAGAATACTTTATTAGTAGTTTGTATAGAATTTTTTGAAAGTAAAAAGAAAAACATATCTTATATTTCAAAAATATAGAAGTAAAACACGCTAGAGTCTCGTGCAAGTAATTATGCTTGTCCAAAAGGTGCAGTTATGTCATTCCACTGTACTACAAGAAATTTATAATCCTCTCAGATTGGCAACACTGAACACAAGAAGGTCTTGCTACTTGTGAGATAACAATATTAAAATCTGGAAGAAAAAACAAAAACAAGATGGTGAATCTCTTTACTATCTTAATTACCGTCTTCCATGGTATGCCGCATACAAAAGTCTAGTAAGCTTGCCAAAAACTTTTTTAAACTCAGTTAAGAATAAAAATGTCTGCGACATTGGCCAAGCTTGTTAGATCATTCATTAATCATGAAAAATTTAATTAAGACTTCTTACAAATTTGGGAACGGCCTAAAGGTGTGATTAATGTTGAGTTTAACAACATTCCTACTTCCCTGTAATCGTTTTTAGCTCGTGAAGATATTTATCATCTCGAGCATAGCTGATGCTGATATCCTCGTACGAAATTCTACATCCGTCATGATAAAGTTTATGTAGATGTATATTTCTACAAATTTATTTTATTTTTTTTTTAAAGGTAAGGTCGTACAAAACAATGATAGATAGAAATAGTGGCGCTAACAGTGAACAGACTATTTAATTTTAAACTAACGATTAATGAACCAGATAAATAATTATTGTTGTTTTTTCGAAGTAATAAAAAGAAAGTTCCACAAAACATTATTAGTGCTGAAAATATAAGAAGTAATACTGTTTGTTTTCTATACTCAATCGTAGCTCATGTTTAACGCAAAGTTTGTTTGCTTTAGAGCAAAGCCACATTGGAATATGTGCTACTCTACCGCCAGAAATAGAGCCCTGGACTTTGGCGTTGTAAGGCCGTTAACTTACCGCTGACCAACTGGGGGACTAAATTCATAGAAACCAAAACGCTCCCAGTGGCACAGCGGTATGTCTGCAGACTTACAACGCTAGAAACCGGGTTTCGATACCCGTGGTAAGCAGAGCACAGATAGCCCTTGAGTAGCTTTGTGCACATTTACAAACAAACACACAAACAGAAACCAAAATATGAGGAATTGCAAATAATAATAATCATTGTGCTGCTCGCGCCATCTTTAGCGTCATGCTAACATTAAAAAGTTGATTTAAAATCCAGACTATAAATTAATGCAGTTAAAGTTACATAGTATTGAAAGAAACACGGTAATTTTAGTTACAGCTAATCATTTTTATTTATGTTCATTATTAAATCCACAATAATAATCATTGTTCAAACAAAAACAAAGTTAAACTGTTTTACAGCAATTACAGAGATTAGAAAACAACCCAAGTTCGTTTTTCTGTAATATTGTCTGTTCTTTTAGACAAAGGTTTTAAAAATGTTAAGCTAAAAATGTCGTCAAATTTCCAAAAAGGCTTGATTGTAGGTAAAAGAATGAATGCATCCCAAGGAACAGTGCCAAATGTGATGCTAGCATGGATATGAAAAAATAAAACCACATCAGACACATAATAGCGGTCGAAAAACTAAGTTGACAAATCGTGACAGACTGGTATTAACACGAGTAGTGAGACGAAGACAAAAGACTACAATGTCAAAAGTATGCGTAGAACTTAACGTTAGCCTAAAACAACTAATCTCTGTCAAAGCAACTCGAACGGAACTACTGAAGATGGGTTACCATGGTTAGGCCTGCCATTCAGAAACCTCTAATATCGCCAAAAAATGCAAAATCTCGAATAAAATGGTGTCAAGCACATAAAATGGGATCAATGATCAATGGAGGAATGTGGTTTGATCAGATGGATCATCTTTCACACTTTTCCCATCAAATCTACGTGCTTATGTGTAATGAAAACCAAATGAGGCTTACAACCCTGAATGTCTTGTGTCTTTAGATAAGCATGATGGAGATTCTATGATGGCATGAACGGTTTTTTGTTGGAATATTTTAGGGTCTATGATTGTACTGAAAGTTACAGTGACAGCAAATGATCACTTTAAACCTTATTGCAGACCAGGCTCATCCAATAATAAACACGTTATTCCTAAACCCAGCTGGTGTATTTTAGGAAGACAATGCACCAATTCATGATGCTGAAGTTGTTAAAAAGTGCTTAAAAAACAGGAGGAGGAAGAGTTTGGGTACCTAAATGTGCCCACGACAGTCACCAGATATGAGTGTTAACGATTCTTTATGGTCAGTTATTGAACCCAATCTTCGAAACAGATTTTTACCCCCAACATTATTTCACCAATTAGAAGAAGGTTTCATCTACGAATGGTAAAAAAATAATATTGCTTAATGGACAATATCTTGTTTTGTCAATTTCTTGTCATGTTATTACTAATTTGTATGTATCAATTCTATACTAATAAATAAAATGTAGAAATTAACAGATGCTTTCATTATTTTGTACAACCCTTGTATTTTCCTTGAAGGATAGGATAATAGCACATTTCAGGTACAGCTTCGAAGGCTCTTACTACTTACATAATGTTAGTAGTATAGCTCAAGCGCAAAAAGAGATTAACCGGAGATTGTTAATACAAAGGTATGGTATTGTCTAGTTATGATATTTTTCAGCTAATTAGTTTTACAAAATAATCTGTAAGTTTATCTAAGGTGATCCAGAATTCAGTTTCATTCAACCAACTGTATAACACGTTTTTTATCTCACTGGACATTCGATACAACTAATTTTGTATTTAAGCTCAACTTATTCGTAAAATTCTAACTCATTATACTAGTGATTATTTTGATAATAACGGAGACTGAATCCCACAGAGAAAAACTTAACGAACTGTTATTGATAGAATAATAAAGTTCTATGTTAATATCTAGAATACAACTCTATATCATTACGTCACGACATGTTTAATAATGTAAGTTAATAGCAATAAGGTTCCATGTTAATATCTAGAATACATCTCTATATCATTACGTCACGACATATTTAATAATGTAAGTTAATAGCAATAAGGTTCCATGTTAATATCTAGAATACAACTCTATATCATCACGTCACAACATATTTAATAATGTAAGTTAATAGCAATAACAACAACAACAAACAAACGACTTGATAAATGTATTTATATGTTGCTTCTCATAACGGAAGCCGATAGCTTCTCTTGTTATACCCAAGAAAGATTCGATCACAGTGATTTGTTATTGTCCGTGACAACAGTTTGTAAGGAAAGACGGGGTGTAGCTTGACCCTCTGATGATAGGGCGAATCCGTGCGACACCACATTTTTTTCACGCACGGTGGGTGCTTTATAAGAGTGGCAATTAATATCTTAGCTTGGATTGTAGATGGTAGGGTGGTGATAATTGGTTGCCTTGCTTCTAGTCAATAGTTCAAAATAATAGCAAGCGGCAGGTAGCTTTAGAAATTTTACAAATCTAAGTTTAGACTTTGTTATTTTGAATTGCTTTTGATAAAAGATGAAATACGATCTTACGAAAGAAACTAATTGTGAAACGTTTAATGATCACACTGATGTGACAATGGAGAAAAGTTACTGCGATGAAATAATGATGATATGAGCTGGAATTACAAAATTAGACGACGTGTAAAAAAGATGAGAGAGAAAATAAGTTTTTCTACATTTTACCAGAAGTTAAAATCATTTTATGCCTATTGTAAAAAAGAACATATTTTGCAAACAAATTAAAGAAAAGTTTGAAAACTTGTCATTGTCTTTTAAGATGGGCCGAGCATAGCGCAATGATTAACAGGCTAGGTTCTAAGGTTCGATCCATGATATGCTGCTGAACATGCTCTGTACATTCAACTGCGGGGATATTACAACTGTCAATCCCACTATTCCTATATGAAGAGCCGTGTAAGTGACGGATGCTGCATACTAGTTGCCCTCTATCTGTTGAGCATTTTATAGTTATCAATGAATATGCCTGGTGTAACGGATTTATTATTATACATTTATTTTAATATCGATGTTTGTTTACATTAAATTTATATGTATAAATGTACATAACGTATACTGTTAGATATGTATTACGAATCTTCTGCCTATTCTCTAAAGTTATAGAAGATTCTCGAGTGTAAGAATCAACAATATATGTGTGTACGTAAACGCTAGTGTAGCTTTGTATTGTTACGTAATCTGAATTTTCGAGAAACTCTCCAAACTCCTATAAATATAACCAACGAGACGCGCCAAAAAACAGTATATATTATTGGGTTGCTGTAATTCGTCTGCTATAAACTTCGTAAGCTATAACTGCAATTAACGCGCATTAATCGGGAACTTCAGTTATTTGACCAGGAACGTTTATAAAGTTCGAACATTACAAATCATTCAACTTCAGGTGATTCATATCAGAAATTAGTACTTTTACGAAAATATTACTTAATGTCACTGGTAAGAAAAATCGGTGTGTGATCAGTGAAGACCACAGAGCTAGCTAGCTACCTGTTAAATGAATTGTACCTACGTCAACTCGAAATTAACTCGCTCATCGTGAACCTTCGATAAGATATCAAGGAAGTTCCAGACTAGAAAGAATACTTTATATTGCTTGTAAGTTTGTAAAACTTTTGTATGTAAATCATTGCTGTAATAACTATTTGTAATAACTGTTATTGTAAATTGTATTATTGTTTGTATATTAAAATATATTTGTATGGCCAGGTGGTTAGGGTGCTCGACTCGCAATCCGAGGGTCGCGGGTTCAAATCCCCGTCACACCAAACATGCTCGCCCTTTCAGCCGTGGGGGCGTTATAATGTGATGGTCAATCCCACTATTCGTTGGTAAAAGAGTAGCCCAAGAGTTG
>NW_013665800.1:871759-883463 GCF_000517525.1 Limulus polyphemus | reverse complement strand
AAATCAAAATTAGGGTTGGTATGTGCGGAGGACAACAATATAATTCGTAACTTAATAACAAATAACAACAATATATTTTGTAACTTAATAACAAATGACAACAATATAACTTGTTACTTAATAACAAATAACAGCAATATAATTTGTAACTTAATAACAAATGATAACAATATAATTTGTAACTTAACAACAAATGAATTGAAAGCTCTGTATACTGCGACAATCACTTTTCACACAAACTGAATACAGAAAACAAATGCTACATACAAAATATAGATGTAATAGATGTTTGCAATTCTTTTTAAAATAAGTCTTTCCTAAATCTCTGGAAAAGGAACGAAGGCTAAGCAAAAGATTAAAGATAGCATTATTTTTTAACTTTTGGTTTTATAACTCTCCTAATTAGTGGACAATAGAGGATCAATCACGCTTGTTTTGTTTTAGCGCAAAACTACACAATGGGCTATCTGTGTGGTGTTCACTGGTGTTTAAATTTTAGCGTTATAAGACGTCAAGCTTACTTTGAGGTACCGAAGGGACAGGATAAATAAAGAACATATTATGTTCTCGAATGATCTGCATCGCCCAACGTAACAACACTCTCTATGTGGCTTATTTCACTTAAATCCTTTGGGATCTCAAACGGAATAACAGGTATATAGAAAATTGTAAACAATGCTCACACAATCGTAGCATTTACTGGACGATGCGAAGGGATTTTATAATATATGATGTTCTCTTTATTCATTTCATCTATCATGTTTAGAAATACGCTTTAAAAAAAAATTACATTTGTCAAAGGCGAATGCAAAACTATTTTACAACTTGCCCATTTATTGTAAATTTTTATTCTTTGTGCATTGAAATCTGAATTAGATTTTCGAAAAAAAATTGTTGAATTAAACAATTTTTATGTAAGCTAGGAAAATCTTTCACCAAGTTGTCCAACACCGCCTTAGAAGCGGAAGTTAGGTTGTTTTCATTGTGCAAAGTTACACATCGGGCTATCTGCACTGTTATCCACTGCAGGGAATCGAACTACAGATTTTAGTGTTGTAACTTAACATTTTATTTTTTTGTTTATTTACCTTTTCAGATCTGTTTTTCTTTTCTTATTAAATTCGAAAACACTAACCAAGCCCCACTCTTTATCTTCACGCGATGAACGCAGAGTGACAGCGACTTTATTTTACTTTGATATTCTATTTATCATTTGGGATAATTTTCAGAAAATTGAAGCAAAGTTTAACAAAACAACTAGTGTTTTTACTAATATTTCCTTTAATTTAATAAGCCTATGCTGCAGTATTTCTGGAAAGAACTTACTTTTCCATTATTATCATACTTAACAAAAATCGTTAGGTAATCTTTATATGATAGTAAAGATAAAACGAAAGGGGTTGCTCTGTCAATTTTGCTTTCTTTATATGACTGACCATCAGGTGAAAAGAAAAAAAAAGAACTCATAAAGCCCACCAGTGGCTTGGCGGTGAGTCAGAAAGCTTATAACGCTACAAACTGAGTTTCGATACCTGTGGTAGGCGCAGCACAGATAGACCATTGTGTAACTTTGCGCTTAAAAAACAAATAAAGGCTAAGGACTATGATAAAAGTGCGCTAAAATGCAGATTTTTTTCTCACAGTTTTCATAATTAGTCCTTTACAGATTTCAGAACAACAAGTGTGTAAACTTTTGTATGTATATATTTCTCTATCACAAGTCCTTTCATGCTAAAACTCATTATTTAAAATTGTTATTATTCTTCGTTTTTTCTTATGAAACTTCGTTTACAATGTTTTACATCAAAAAGTTGTGAGGAGCTGTCTACTTAAGATAGCTATGTGGTATTCTCGGGTCAAACTGATTTCCGCATGGAGCATTAGATAGGTTCATTTTATAATATGGAGAATCAATAGGATAAATGACGAAATGATGATGAATTTAGCACAATTAACTGAGTTTAACAAAGGAATAAATAGACTGGACACGATGAGATATACAATGAAAGCAATCTTTATTTAAATCAATGGACCCTAAATAGTCACTCTCTATTGGACTTGCGAATTGATCAACTGGCCTTTTTCGTCAAGATGTTATCCTATCAACCAACTCACTTGAGATATTGTGTAGTAGTGTTTAAACGTTTTCTTCCGTAACTGAAACGTCAGATTTACCTATAGTAACTAGCGGTACCAACGTGACTAATATTCTCATTCAACATAGGGGAGGCTGTAGCCTCTAGATGTCACGTGAACTGTTAGTGATGGACACTACTGTCGTATATATATTCTCGCACAACGTGCAGCGTTCCAGTAATATCACTAGTGAGCAGAGCAGGCATTATCTATAGAACAATGAAGTCAACTTAACGACTGTCTGGACCAAGTGTTGTACGAAATTTGTATATATTCAGAATGAACGAAAATAATCTGAAAATTTCTACATGGGCATAGCAAGGTAGAAAACACGTGCTATACCTACATATCGCAGTAGTGTATGTGTAAGTGCCTACAAGTTTTTTTTCTTTTTTTAAGCTATCTGTACTTCAATTATTGACAATCTCCTAAAAGCCAAATTTCCTTGAGAATTAATTTATCTTATTAAGAGTAAACTACTTAAATGAGACAGATTTAACTGCATTTAACGCTTTTTTATGTTCAGAGCTCCAACTTGACAAACACAAACTAAAAATCCAACGCGCTGACGTGAAGGCATAAAATAATAAACTGATGACGTCAACAGATTTGCAATTACCTCATTAGCACTCAGTAATCTATTACGTGAATCATTGACAGTTTACGTTGTTTAGTCCAGCAGTGACAAAGGAAAGGGAAAGACGAGGAGCAAACTTTTAAAGCTAGTTAAATACTTTCTTTCATGACTAGTGTTTTTTTTTTGGGGGGGTATAAATGACACGAGGGGATTTTTCTGTATCTAATTTCCTTTACCAAGCAAGCAACGATCTTGGTAAGCCTTATAATTTGGTAAATTTCATGGTGATTCTGTTTTTTTTTCTTCGTGTCTCTCTCTCTTTCTTTCTTTAAATTTTTGTAGTTTTCAAATGCTTTTGTAGGACACGATCGTGAAGCAGAAGGAAAGACAGCTGCAAATTACTTACATTAGAGGCAGGTTATTCTACTAGTCGGCAATCGTTCTGTGCCGGAAATGACACTTTAATCTCATTTAAAGGCTGCTCGTGAAATGCAGTATGAAGTTATTGACGTGGAATGGTAAGGGTTATCTTTCTTTCCTGACTACCCCCAGTTATTCTGAAGATTTTAGGAACCTTATGAGAAATTGGTTCTGGAAACAGGAAAATTATTGTCCCCCAAAGTTCAACAACTTGCTTCTGGAAGCAGGATAATTATTGTCCCCCAAAGTTCAAGGAAAGGGGGAAGGAATTGAGTCAAACACAAAATAGAGTAGTGAGATTTATTTTGTTGTGTTTATGCTTTAAATAATTAAACAATTTACGTTCTATCTATCTGTCTGGGTTATTTGCGTTTTATGCGTTTTCTTGTTTATCCGAAAACGTTTATTCTAAATTTATTCAATTTACGTATTTTGAGTAAATGATGTTTCTCATAGAACGTAATATGAAATGGCTGAGAATATGACTTTTTCATTATTCCAGCTTTTGTTTATAATGACAGTCTTGATTTTTGATTGGCATTTTGAATTGCACTTTCCATTAGTTGGAAACAATAGAATCAAAGTCCAGATGTTCCTTACACATTTCCAGAAGCCGTTTCTGAGTACAAAAGCTCCAGTGAGATTCTTTTCTAATACAATGACTAGTTTGCTTTTTATTTATTTATAAAACTGGTAGAAATTGTCTCTGCGTTTGTATTATTTTCGCTTAAGCTACACCTAGATCTAAATATACTTCCAAACCGAAGTATCCCATAAAGACTGGCAGTTAATTACTATTTAGGTCTAGGCCAGGTGTGGCCTTGTAATTAGCGTGCCTGGATGTGGATCCCGTTGCTACAAAAACACTCTTTGGAAACACGGGTTCATTCTAATAGTGACAATCATGTCCCACTATTCGGTCAAACAAAAGAAGTCCAAGTGGTGTCGGTGGGTACTGTTGGCAAGCTGCCTTCCATCTAGTCTATTAGTTCAAAATTATATAAGGTTATTTGCAAATAGCATTTGTACAACTTTATGCGAAAATTCGAAACCAACCAAACAAACCAGTATCTAGAACAATGATTCCCAACCTGTGGTCCACGGACCCCTGGGGGTACGCGAAGATAATACCATCTCATTAAACAAGTAAGTTTTTAATTCTGCTGTTCTTTTAGTTATATGTCAGTTATATGTCTTTTACTTGATAGTGAAAAATGGAAAAATAAGTTAATTATTAGTACTGTTCGCAGGCAGAGAAAATACGTTTGTAAAAAATATTGTGAATATCGGATTTCTCTCAATACGCGATAGTGAAGTGTAATTATAATATTTATATTTTTCTTATACTAGATAAATGCTCGCATACTTTTTTTTTTACGCCACCTCAAATGTATCAAATTTTAAGAATTCATAGTTACTTTTTATATGAAACCGAAAACATTTAACATTTCTAATTTTTGACTATGAATAGCGATGGTGTAAGTTTTATATGAACGATCAAATTACAAAAAAAAAGAAAAAAGAAAGTAACGTAATGACTACAATATTTGTCAGTATGACACACACACACGTTGCGATGTTCTGAATTTCGTACAAAGCTACTCAAGAGCTATCTGTGCTGGCCTTCCTTAATAATGTAGCAGCGAAAGACTAGAAGGAAGGCAGCTAGCCAACACGGCCCACCGCCAACGTTTGGGCTACAGATTACCAACGAATAGTGGGATTGACCGTTATATCATAATGCCTTTAGGACTGAAAGGGCGAGCATATTCGCTGAGGGGGGGGGGGTCGAAACTGCGTCTCTCAGATTGCGAGTCGACCGCCCTAAACACCAACCATGTCAGGTCATGACGCTAAGTAAGAATTATTTGTTTGTTTGGAATCAAGCACAAAGTTACGTATTGGGCTATCTGTGTTCTGCCCACCACTGGTATCGAAACCCAGTTTCTAGCGTTATAATTCCACTGGGGGCACTATGTAAGAGGTATACTTGTTTAAAATGGCTAAAACAAGTACTTAGAAACGTATATGTTAATAAAATCACTTGAGCTGGAAACTCAGATCTAATTTAACATAAAAATGGCTTCGTAGTTACGTATTTTATTGTTGTTTTTTACTTAGTTATTACTGTCAGTTGTTTTATGTGTCGCACAATAGTTACAACTCCGAAAGTTTTTCTACCTCCACGAAGGCAACTAACAACCTTGTTCAACAAGTCTTTAAAGCACAGGCCTATTTTACTAGATCAGTATAGCATGAAAATAAACTTTTGATACTGCAATTTATCGTATAACCGCAAGGACGGAACAAAGGCAGACTGGCCTGCCAGAAAACCGGGAATATCCGGTGGGCCGTCGTTATTCCCATGGGCCGGTTAAGTCTGAATAGGCTTCCACAAACATCGTAACTCTGGTTACATAACTGGTAGCTCTAGTGTGACTGTTCTGGACAGGCGCGGGTTGTTGATCCACATAATTTTACGTCAGTCTTGTCAATAATTACTTGCAGTGATTTGTGAGTTTAACACAGTCTAATTAGTGTAATACCTTCTACCGGCATTTGATATTTAAACTTGAGGTAAGTAATTTAAAGTTTCATTGTTTTTAAAGAGTTCCCATCTATCTGTGTATTATTAACTAGTCAAAGAGACATCTATAACCCGCATCTACAACCCCTACAACACCAGCCTCGTTATGTAGAGGGCGCGGTTTAGCCCTGTGATAGATTGATTTAGTTTGGGTTGAATTTCGCGCAAAGCTGCATGAGGGCTATCTGAGCTAGCCATACATAATTTAGCAGTGAAAGACCAGAGGGAAGGCAGTTGGTCATCACCACCCACCGCCAACTCTTGAGCTACTCTTTTACCAACGATTAGTAACATTGACCTTCAATTTATAACGCCCCCACGACTGAAAGGACGAGCATGTTTGGTGAGACGGAGATTTAAACCCGCGACTCTCAGATTGCGAGTCAAGCGCCCTAACCATGCTGGGCCAATATTGATAAATATAGACAAGCGCCAAGTTAATGTAAAGGGTAGCTTCAATTAATGTACTTTTTCACATTTTTGTGATATTCAAAATTTCATAATTGTCAAACTGTTTGAAATATGTTATGACAAGTTATCTAGTATGTTTCCAGACTCAGGTGGTACATTAGGTGGTGCTAAAAATAAGATTTTTGACGCATAAACCAAATCAGTGGAGCTAATAGGCCAATGTTATTGCATCTTAACTACTTATGCTATGAAAACGTCGATGTTGGCACATGCATCTCACATAATGAGTCATAGCATGAAACACACTGTAGATGGCGATATAGTTGCGTAATATATACTAGATGCATTTGAAAAAACACGAAAACACCAGATAGCACAAGCATTATTAAGAGCTCCTGGTCGAAAGTAAGTTAAAGATATTTTCGACCTTAATCCCAATAATATTTTACGAGTGTCGTCCACTTTGAGAAATTTAGTGCTAGCACCTTTGTATTTGTTTTTCCTTTTAAGGTGTTGTTATTGTATAAATAATACTTCGTTTATGAACCAAAACTACCTGTTGCACATTCTGACTACTGTGTAAATATAAGTTTCGGTTTTCTAATACTCTCACTTCTTTCTTTACTGTTATATAAATAACAAGTTTTTTAACAGGTGCACAAGGTATTTAAGAGGATTTGGTGTTAGACTGTACTATGTTATATCATTTATATTTTAGTGCTGCCCTCTGCAATATTAGTCAATAAATATTCCTAATAATTACAATTGGATTTTTTTTTCGCTAACAGCGTCTTTATTTTATTTTATTTACATTTTATCTGATATTACTTCAACATTACGTGTAACACGTATAGATACTATAATTTAGCTCCAGTTGCAAGAAATCTAAGAAGTACAACGAAAATATAACAAGTTATACAGTGTACATATATTGCCAAATTTTGTTCAAATACTCAGTGGATCAAATTTCAGAACGAGATTGAATTTAACAAGCAATATTGCAAACACTTTGCTAATTACATCAGAACATATACGGCGATCGTGTGTCATTTATAGTAAAACAAATTAAGTCATACAAAATAATTATTTTCTGGACCTTTAAAACTTTTATAAATGGGCTTTAGACAAAAATACCAAAACAAAAAACCAATAACAAACGAACAGAAGAATAAGTTAAGAATCTATAATGTTCAGACTTTTTTAAAGCCTTACTGTTTATAAACTCACATTTTATAGGCCTCGTTTTTGATATTGTTTTATCATTAGCTTATTTATCAAGTTCGTTAGAACTAGACCGTTATTATTATTATGCTTCCAGCTCTACATGACGATCTTCAAAGAAACCGAAGGTTATAATTTTATTTCGTTCTGCTTTTATTTTCTGCTTGTTAATAACTTGCGATATTATTAATATTAACTTAATAATTTGATTTTAGAGGACAATTCGACGGTAATTAAATTAGTATATCGTTGAGATACTTAGTATTTTCATATTATTAACCATTTCTAATTTAATCAGTTCCTGTGGACTTTGATATGTTGTAGCCCACTTCGAGATAGTTTCTCTAATAGAAAATTTAAAATGCCTTGACAGGTTTCAGTTTTCTATAAAAAAAACAAGACAGAAATAGGTTAAGGACGAAGCTTCAATAACTTTAACTATATGGTGCACTTTAGTTTGTTGATCAAACCGACCGAAACTCCTTGAACAGGTCTTGCTCTAACTTATCAAATGGAAATAGTTTGATCGATCTAGTTTGTAAGGTAATTTTAAAAGTATAATCACAATTCAAATGGTTCACAATCCTCTTTGTTAAAACGTTAGAGTTGGGAAACTTTCGGACTCTCTAAAAGGAATTCCACAACTTTCAAATTTACCAGGAAAAAACAAAAAAAGGAGGAACTCCAACAGCAAACAAAATCTATGTTATTTCTTAAGGAACATTTTGTTTAGTAATTGTATAACATGTAGCCAACAAATCTAGCCATATTTGGGTCAGTTCTAATTGATTGTGTCGGACATGTTTATTTTTGTAGTGACGCAATTGATTTCCACTTTCCCTTTAGATTGTTTATTGTGATTGTCAATGGACATTTTTGGTGCTTGATACTTTATTATTTGAGAATAACCTAACGAAGTATATTTGAGTGATAGAAAATGGAATTACATCAGATGTTCAGCGACGGAGATTGAGTTTGAGTCCCAGAAATAACCCGCAGTAATATTTGACATTGAGCTTGATAAACAATGAATATGAACTAGTGTTTGTGATGAAACAAATACTGTAAATTTACAAAGTTGTGATAGATAGTTTTACAAACGAATGGGCCTGGCATGGACTGGTGGTTAGGGCGTTGGACACAGAATTATGTGACAGAAATTCTGCTACTGGTCAAGGCTTTATACCAAAGTTAAGAATAATGCATACTCTTGAAATTTATTTGCTAATTAATGTCTCTCTATGGAAGAATTTTATTCAGGTAAAAGTCATTTAAAAGAGAAGGTGCCAAGAAAACATTAGTTAGAACAATGTTTGAATATTAATCTATAAATGAATAAATGTACTTGAATAATAGTATGATTTCGCAACATTTTAGTTGGTTCAATTTGGAAAAAAAAAATGTTCTAGACGAGATTGTAATATTCCGTCTATATTAAGGCTTAATCATCAACGGTATAATAGAGTACCTCTCAACAATTTACATAGTATTATTGTCTTGGAATAATGGTGCTGTTCCTTTTAAGATTTTCGGTGGCTATTTTGTCTAGGATTTAATAATAGACATGAAATTTATTGTGACGGATTTTTTTATTATATATTCATTTTAATATCAACGTTTATTTAGAAACATACATAACTTATACTGTTAAATATGTATTGCGAAACTCCCGCCTATTCTCTAAAGTTGTAGAAGATTCTCGAGTGCAAGAATCAACAATATATATATGAACGTAAACGCTTAATGTAGCTTTGTATTGTTACGTAATCTGAATTTTCTAGAAACTCTCCACGCGCCTATAAATATAAGCAACGAAACCCGCCAAAAAAGTAGTATCTATTATTAGTTTGCTATAGTCGGTGTGCTATAAACTTCGAAAGCTACAATTGTGATTGTAATAACGCTTGTCAATCGGAAAACTGCAGATATTTGACCAGGAACATTTACAAAGTTCGAACATTACAAATCATTTAACTTCAGTGGATTCTCATCGGGCATTAGTATTTTTACGAAAACATTATATAACTTCATCGTGGAAAACTCGGCGTGTGTGGCTGGTGAATAACGAAGGACAAAGCTAGCTAGCTCCCCGTTAAACGAATCGTACCTACATCAACTCATAATTAATTCGCTCATCGTGAACCCTCGATAAGATATCAAGGAAGTTCCAGACTAGAAAGAGGACTTTATATTGCTCGTAAGTTTGTAAAACTTTTGTATATAAATCATTGTGTGTAATAACTATTTGTAATAACTGTTATTGTATTGTTGTTTGTATACTAAAACATAGTTGTGTTAAAAAAAGAAAGCTGTGTGTATCAATCTTGTTGGCAAATATCATAAATTGGAGATATATCGGCATATATTTAACTGCTAAATATAAATTATCATTTAGCTCTGTTTCAAACCTTTCGAAATTGTAATACGTAACATAATATTCATGGAAAAATAGTGTTTGAAAAGTTTTACCATAATAATAACATGCAAAATTGGCTCTCGTCATATTTTCTGGTGGTCATTTTTTAATATAAAGCTTAATAGACACAGCTTGCCAGACAGCAGAAATAGATTCAGCTCCCCAAATCCTTTAGAAAAAAAAAATCTGCCAACTTTTACTCAGAAATCCATCAGAGAGTTAGATTTTTTGAAAATCGGACTAGCCTATAGAAATATATCGCAATGTTCGCCAAAATTATGATATATTGTTTGCCCTTGATGAAAAATGGTCTACTTTTCGAATGGACTCGAGTTACGGAATTCTTCAATTGTTTTGTCTGCATATCTATAACATACGTTGGTGATGATAAAAAATACAGAATATTAATAATCTCTGGGCCTCTTTGCAAAAATTAACATTCGACAGCATTGCTTTAACATTATTTGTTCTTTATTTAAGAATATGTGAGAGTTTGGGTTAAAAAATTCAAAGAAAGTTTTAATGAAAGTCTGTCTATTTAATAATCTAAAAGAATCAGTTGCATTAATGCTATATATTATTCAAATCCATATAAATATAAGCACATTTTGGTGAGCGAAAAACAAACAAAACACGATAGATAAAGTTTTAAAGAAGACATAAACAAATTCAAAGACAATTTGCTTTCCTGTTTCCATTCTAACTTGAGATATGAATTCTGGTCTTTTAAATAAGGGTAAATAAAATTCCAATAATCATAAATACCTTCCTCACAATAGTCCTTTAGAAAAATAACTATTTATTTAATAGTATTCATTATCGCAAACTTATGAAAATCATTTTCTTAATGTGTTTGTTTGTTTGTTCTTAAGCACAAAGCTACACCATGGTCTATCTGTTATGTGCCCACCACGGACATTGAAACCCCATGTTTATTGGTATAAATCCTTGGACTTACCATTGAGTCATTGGAGGGTTTCTTAACGAACTTAAAGAAGTAAGTATCAAAACAGTTTCAGAAGTCACTAACAGATGGCGACAGCTTTATTGGTAAATTGTGCTTAGTGAGAACTAAAAGGCTGCAGTAGAATATCAAACAAATATTTGTTTAACTTGTGCAAGTTTTATGGTTTTTCAAATCTTATCCCATTATCTTATAACCAGTGAATAATGAGAGTAATAATGTAGTGTTAGTTTGTATATTTTACAAATTTATTTTCTTTGAAATTATAAGTCATTACAGTGTAAAGTCTAGTGTGTCAGGTACTTTTAGGTCGGATATTTTATTACTCCAAATATTCTTTAAAACTTAGTTGACAAAAAATACATTCTTTATTTTGAAATAAATTATAAATAGATAGCACAATTGAAGTTTATGTTGTAAAACACATATTTTTTTAAAGATCTTAACTAAATTGTAAATGTTTCATAAAATATGAAGTGTTTTTGTTCATTTCAACATTTAATACGATATATTTATATATTCATATAAGTTTCTTTTGTAGCGAGTCACATTCTTATGTACCGAAAGAGCTTCACCACTCCCAAATTTGCTCACTAAACAATAAAATTACTTTCAATTAATGAAAGAATCTTTTAATTAATGAAATTATCTTTTAAGTTTCAAACAAAATATGAAACTTGTAAAGAATATCAGATATCTACTACACACGAGAGTTAATGTTCGGAAGATATGAGGTCGTATTATATGATATAAGTTTCTTTGAAACACACAAGTCACGTCAGTTTTGAAACAATAATGTGTCTAAATGTATGTATGTATCTTTGCAACATTTTTCATGTTATAAAATACCCTTTAACCAAAAGAAAAACGTTCACTCAGATCTGTGTAATTGACAAATAGCCAATATGAAAAATTATTATGCTTTCACAATCTAACAATTATTGCTATTAGTATATATATATATATATATAC
>NW_013665800.1:857445-871749 GCF_000517525.1 Limulus polyphemus | reverse complement strand
AAATGGTCCGCACACTAATTATCTTGTGCTCCAACATGCCTAGAATTCAAGATTCACTCGAATTGTTAGATTTTGTTAGAGGAAGGATAGTTGGTCAAGCAGATGGTGGAATAAGTCAGCTACAAATTTAGCAGAATTTGGGAATCCCGCTTTCGACAGTCAACAGAATCATCGTGCAGTTCAGGAAACACGGCAAGGAAACAACTGAGCAGCGTCCGGGTCGTCCTGGTCCATCGGAGAGGACAAAAAGGGCTGTCAAGATGAACATCGAAATGGATCCCAGATTAACGACTGCAGAAGTGGCCAAAGTTGGTGGGATAAGCCCGAAATCTGTTCAACGGATTCTCCACAGATCTATTAGATATTAATTAAATTATAAATATATCAATCCATGTGATTATGACTGAAAATTTTATTTTTTTCTGAAAAGGTGGTGTCTATTTACTTGTGACCACGTTGTGTATACATAACTTTACGATAAGTATGAATGTTTTTCAGGCATACTATAGAATAAAAAAATAAGACTTTCATGAAACTGTAACTCGACATCACTCAGTAAATCAAATAATACTCTCATATCCTGAAAAAAAGAGACATTCTTCTGTCAATTCAATAAGTATAAAATCTTCAGTCTGAACACGTTGAACAAAAACTTTTTCCAAATAGCAGTTTGTAGTATACTAGTTGCAAGCCTGCCTAAAATGTCAAACTCTCGAAAAGATCCTTAAAGTTGTATTACCTAACTCATAATATTTTCGCTTGTTAGTCCGATGTTTCGTCAAGCGTAACTCTAGAAACTTCAAGTATCAAGGGATTATTCAACGAAAACTAAGCGAACCTTTGAAGTTGCCGTCAATATTATAACCAAATATTTCATCGTGATCTACTTCCTAGTTATTTCCTTGTCATCGAAAGAAGACTTCACTTTGATGTTTTTTTAGTGAGAAGACAGTAGTACTTTAATCACAACGGAACACAATATTTTCTACTACATTTCTCACACAAGATTCGAGTTTACTTTTACTCCTAACAAAACTTATTGAATTATTTAGGATTAACTTTGAACATCAGCAAAAAGCTATGAGAATGATTTATGATTCAAAATATGTGTTTGCTTCTAACTTTCAAATAAAGTACGAAACTTGTAAAAAAATATCAGATATCTACTAGACACGAAAGTTAGTAATTGGAACACATGAGGTCGTATATATGAATTATCAGGTCGTATATGTTAATTATCAGGTAATACTAAAGTAATCGAAGTGAAGCGAGTACCACTGGACTGGATTGTGGACATCTGTGTTGTCATATTAACAACTTGGCTGGGAAGGTGTCTAGTTGAACGAGAATTTATCAGGTCAACTCAGTACAATAATACAACTACTCAGGTGGGATGTCCTACAAATTATAATAGAAAGTCGATATTTACTCGTCAAACATATCTCGCCATGATGTATTTTCCTGAAGTAAATCTGCTATTATATCTTTAGAAACAAAACGAAAAAAACTCTCTTATTTAAAGTTTCCTATTTAAGCGGATAGATGGCGATGACTGAAAACCAATTTCTCGTACTGTCCTGTTTATATACACAGAATTCTGTTTACACCAAGCTGATGATCTATCATGTGTTCAAAAATTATTTTATGCAAGAAACAAAACAAAGAGACGCTGAAGATGCTGTAATAAGCTGTTTTAAAATTACAATAAAGACAGGTTTAAGAATTGTAACCATTACATGTCACATGTTAGGAGAAAAAGTACGGCTTGTCAGAATTTATCTGCAGGTTTATTATTACAACGTTATACGACAGTTTAATCGAAGAACTGCATCCCGTCAGAATTTGTCTCTAAATAAACTATTAGAATGATGTACGAGAGTTAACCCCGGACCAAACAATAATGTTGATAAATGTGTATAACCAAATCGTATAAAACAGTTTTTTAAGAGAAAAGTTCTCTCAAAAATTGTAGTGGTGATAGCTTTCAGATCAATCGATCTACCCTTACACACTTCTGTATCAAACATTTTACAGAAATTACTTCCTATTAATTAAATGAATACATACTTATTAGTTTAAAATCCATGCCTCCAGATGTAGGTGTCGCCATATCAATCAACTTGCTGGTAACTGAGTTCATGTGAAGTACAAAACAGATATAGTAATCTTCAAACCATCCATTTTATCACAGTTTTTAATTGCTGTGTCCTGATCAACTACAGCATAGTTAGTGAACGTTAAATGATCTTCTTATAGGTGATGATTTACTTTATCTCTGAATTTAATTATTCTAATCATTAATGGTAATTAGTGCCTTGTATAGTTAGCATATAAAAAAGTATGCTACTCTTTTATACTAAACCCACTAATATTTATTTGATTGTTATAATATCGATCCTTTCGTTTATAATTGTAGGTATATCGATAAACAATCATCTCCAAATAACTCATTCAAAATATAATTGTTTACATGTTGATAACTATATAGGTAATTGATTCCAAATAAATAACTTCATGTATTTGAATCCATAGAAATACCAAACCATAAGTATATATCATTGCAAATGTATCACGTGTGATTGTTTACAGAAATCGTTATACTGTATACCGCTGGATCTCCCAGCAGTTCAGTAACAAGAAGCAAGATGATAAAAGTTCATACAAAGATAGTCTAGATCTATTCCGGAGGACGAGTCTTACCTTCGGTTGCTCTGAGAATTATAGATAACAAAGAAACATCTGAAACTTGTATGCGTGGTTAAAGTTTATTTTAGTAGTCTACAGACGCGTTGTTGGTATTTTTCGAAGCTGACTGGACTCATCTTAACCCTACGTTTCGGCTAGTAAATTTCGTGTTATCTTCAGCTTAAGCTCTGATAAGAAGGGCTTCCGATGCTTTATTGTGTTTTTGCTCTTATCAATGTAGTCCATAAAAGTTACTGGGCCTAAATGAACTTACTTACTGCTGCTGTATCGTATATACATTATTTACTGATTATTTTCCTATAGAATAATAACCACGGAAGAAATAATGACCACCAGTGTGATGATTTGCATAAAACAAAACAAAGTCAAATGCGACCGCAAGACTTATCCTTGGGTTTTTCAGTAAAAGTTTAACACTACTTCAGTTAATTCACAAGCTTTGAAGTATGCAGTGTATTTCTTAAAGCCCCACATTAAGTTATTTTCAGTGTGGATAAAATAATCTATAAATACACTAAAAAACACCAAATCTAGGGTTAAACACCATAAAAGAAGTAATAACCAAAAACTGCAGAATGAAATAGGTAGAATTACAAAATGTAGCCAAAAATTAATAGAGAAAAACAGGATTAGTCAAGCGCTTACGGATATATTAACGGTAATTAAACGCGCTTGTATTGTGTTTAGAACATTTAAAGCTAGAAGAACACTTTGGGTGTGGTTCTAGACAGTCAACTACAAAACGTTGCAAGCAAAGTACAAACACAATAAAATATTGATATTATAATTAGGGAAAATACAGAAAAAGTGAAGGTTCCATTTTAAATTTCAAAACGTTATTTCCATTAATATTAATATTCAATATTGAGACCAAAATTCATAAAGATGACAATAAATATGTCAGAGGTATGAAAGGATAAAAGGAGTATTCCTTCTTGAATGACATAAAAAAAGTAATTTGATGTGAGAGAATAAAATGTAACTATCAAGATCCTATTAAGTCTAAGGCAATACTTAAGGCTCTTCAGAGAAGTTAGTTCTAAAAAAAACGCTGTTTCTACTCTTAGTCTTATCAGGAGAAGACCTCCCATGAGGTTCTACGAGATGCTCCCTTCCATTTGGATAGCCAAATAATAAACTGTGCTTATATGGAATTCCTGAAAGATATCAATCTATTTGAACGAGTGTACCTTTTTTATGCCGTGTCGTATACTTTTGTATCTTACTCATCTTCAAAAGACAATAATAATATGGTATACTGCATATAATAACCGTTTGATATCCAACTCACTTTTCAACTTCTCAACTAATCCGGCAGTCACTCCTCAAAGGCGTTTATCACATCATAGCAGTTTTCTCAAAGGTCTCCAGGGTGATCCTTTATAAGTTAGCCATTAGGCCATTGTCCGTCAGAGTACCCATAAGGTCACGTCTTTATATGTCCGCAAAGAGTTAAAATTAAGGGTTTTCCGACTACATTTCCGTCAATTTCGAATGTCTATTTGGAAATAAAGATATATTATGATAGGTCATAAACAGTCACAAAAATGTTTTGTGGGGGTAGGAGCTGCTATTTTCATTTTCAATAAATCACATATTTTCAAGTTCGTCTAGCCACTCATTGTATATTTATTTATAATTACTTATTATTAATTAGATATTTATCATACTTCGAATATCATATCTGGTCTTATTTTATCATTGTCGTGTATTATTTTGCATAACATTGGAAATAGAATTTTCAACTTGAACTTCAGCTTATAATAACCAGAACAGAGAACATTAGGGTTCAGGTATATCCGTCTCTAATTTTAAACTTCTGACTAGACATAAGACAGCCAATGAGTAGAACCCACAGCTACAAGGCTTTGAATCGAATAATTGGAACGAATGTCACTATCATTACGCACCCACAGCTAAAAGTGCGGAATGTGTTTAGAAGCTTCACGTCTCGAACGTTTTATTTGCAGCCTCATACGTTAACCGCTAGGCCAGGACCTGCCAACTTTTATGAAAAACTTTAGTCTTTTGGAGAATCATATGAATTGCCTGGATACTCGTAAGTATAATGCCAGAAGTGTTCAAAAAAGATAATTCATGTTATTTCCTATAGGCCAACCATTTCAGTTTACAACAATGAGCGAACACCAACAGATGGAGATAAGGCTTGAGCATTACTTCCTTACATACATCATTGTTCACGAGCTTCTTCATACCAATATTGCATGTTACAGGCATGAAGTTATGAATCCAGTTACGTTCAGCTGCTTGAAGAACTTCAAGTATCTGGAAGTGATGTCCACAAAACGCGGACAGGCTACTAGGTCAAAACTGTATACAAAAAGTGGAGAAGGACTGTTCTAGCTTTTAGTAATAAAAATGCAATATTATTCAAAATTCTGTTTTACAGTTATATTGCACGCTACCTATCACAAGAGCACAGAGGAAACGATGGCGCTAACAGCAAACATATGATTACTTATTAACACAATTACTTGTTGGCTACCAGCAATTCACTTATATCCAGCACTTGGGAAAGAAAATCCCATTTAATAATAAACACCCCATGTTTTTACAAATACGACTATATGAAAGTATTAAATACAATATATATAACACTTGAGTATTTATTAACTGTTGTTTAAAAAAACATGTTAAAGCTATTTCATAGCTAATTTAAATCGTGAGTTTCTAATACACTAATATTTATGTGATTTGATAATTCAGTAAGTGAAGACAACTGAATTGTTATATGATCCATAATGCTGTATTTAACCTTTCATCTTTTTCAAATACTTTTATCACTCCAATTGTCTATGGAAATACTTAATATTTAATCAAATCTTTTCCTCTGCAGTATTTTTAAACATACGTTTTGAAGCATGTGATGGAAATGTGATTGTTGCTCAGTAAAAATCAAATCTTAAAGCGTCAATTGGTTAGACTAGTTTGTAACAAATCATTTCAATATTTTCACTTATCATTGTTACTTGAAAATACAAATGCTTCTAGTTTTTAATATGATCTGACCAATTATCAGATACTAAGTTGAAATAAGGGTTACCTTTGATATTACCTAATTAATGGAAAATTTAGAGGGTAACTCTAGTCCAACTTAAAATGCCTATCATTAAACTACTGTCATGATTATCACGAGCTTCTTCATACCAATATTGCATGTTACAGGCATGAAGTTGTGAATCCAGTTACGGTCAAATAGTTATCCAAAACAAACATTAAATACTAACAACTTAAATTATGAATAAATATAACTAAAGTAAAATATTAAATGATACAATAATATTCAGTAATACATAAATTTAAGAGTATACAATATAATCTGATACAAAGTGTATACAATGTACGAACGGGCAAACAATGACAGGAATACTGTCCAATGTAATGTTTTGTATCTCTGAGTTAGATCAGCAGGTTTAGATCTAGATGTGAAAAATGGTCGTTGCTTATTAAGCTGTGGGACTTGAAAGATTAAGACAAATATTTTTATCTGTGGGTTAGGTATCGAACAGTTATTGACTCAACTTTTATTTAGCAACACGTTTCCACACATACATATACCTATGTTTAACTATGGATTTGTAACCATTCGACAATGTAATGCCGCCTGAGAAAGATAACTTTTTGACCCAAAAAATCCATTGTAATGAAGCTAGTCATATCTCATAGCACCATTAACAGTAGAATAAATATGGAATTCTAGAAGTTTCACAAGCTTCCAGTTTAACCACCGAAATCAACGACTATTTTCACGAGAAAGATTTTCGAAGAAACTGGAATCAGAGCAATCCTATTCGAACACGTACCTGTCAACTCTCTCCATACAACGCCAATGCATTTTTGTGCCTTTCGTCTGCTTAAACTTGATTTTGGACGCTGATGTCGACATAGAGCGGAGGATCTGTGGAGCATATGTCAATATGTCCGGTCGAAGATTGACTCGCCGTCCTTTCTATAAGCTTGTAACAATGAAAAGTGCAGTGTCAAAACAAAGCAACGATAGCCATCAGACTGAACACACGATTGATGATGGAGGAAGTATTTTAAAGGGTACCGCGGTATCTGCATGAAACATCGTTTTTTTAAATACAATTCGTACCAGAAGTTTTGAATTATCACATTTAAAGCTTTAATTAGTAGTTAAAACTCGATTTTTAGTTTCTAAACATAACTGAACAAACTTCAACTAATGCATACCTATTATTATTATTTTCTAGAAAGGCTTTATGTCATGGAATTATGAGAAAATGCAATTATGCTGAATCATAACCATGTTGCTTCTAGTGTAAAGAAAAAAAAAGATAAAGTTTAATTAAGATCAACCATAAGCCGTACCGATGTTTCTCTCTTTCGCAATCACAAATCTATTATTTCTTTAATTAGGTTTAATACGCACTTGAGGTTTTACAGGATTATATGAGAAGTATCCGAATTTAGCGATTTTTTTTTACATGCGAATAAAACACGAAACACTGGAAATAATAATTTCCAAACATTCTAAAACTTCTGTTTTATAAATTTGTCATTAAATTGGGAACTTTTCGAATTTCAATAAATGTTTTGCTTGTTTTATTTTAAACATAGAATTGTTTCAATATTTGCATATACTAATGCTAAGGAGAAAAATAACTAAATTTTTATCCAAGCATACTGATAAAGGTCCCTCTGGATATACTGAGTGTGAAATGTATTTAACCAAAGTATGTTTTGAAATATTTGAAACTGTTTGCTTTTGAATCACGTCTCATTAATGCTTATTAGAGAAGCATTCCGAAGGAAATGTTTTCGATATTTCACACTCACATAAAAAAAATGAAACAACAACATCGGGCTAATAGTGTCTTGATTTCTCATTGTTGAAGATAAACCAATGATCCAACAGTGATTTTTTTACTGTAACTCTCAGTGATCGTTTCAATTGTTTAATTCTAAAATCAATGACTTTACCTCTGAGATGTGTGAAATCATGTCGTAAGGTCACAGTCAGAAATGTAAATTTCATAAACAAAAAATATTTCACATTGTATATAAATATATATATTCGAGGTTCAGTGAGAAGTAAAAAGAGTAGAAAACAAGAAAAAACTACATCCAAATCAAGCTTTAAAACAATACATTTTATGTTCCAGAAAAACTTCAGTAACGATGGAAAGTCTCTTAAGTATCCCGTATTGAGATCTGAAGTTATATTGTTTTGAATTAAGGAAACACCTTAACGTTAGAAATAAGAAATTAATATCAAATGTTTTCCTTTTCTTACAGCAGTGAACACTCCATCACAGAATGATCCTGCTACTCATGTTGATCTCTGGATTTGTAGCAAGCTGATAATTAAATGTGTACAATACTGTTGTATGTGGTCGTGGATTAACGAAAGGCCATAACGAGCAATGTTGTAGATATAAGAAAAAACACTAGGGGAAGGAAATGGAAAAGGAAAATAAATAAACAGAAGTGGACATACGAAAAAAAAAAAAGACTGGGGAGAAAAAGCTAGAGAGGATAATATAAGGAAGTGATGTCAAAAAAGCGACACTGAGTATACACTGAGATAGGAAACATGGGTATTTAAAACAGTTTGAAAATAAATAAATAAATAAATCTTGCAAATAGGAAGAAATATTATTAATAATACACAAAAAAGTCAATGAAATGAAACTTAAAATAGATATGAATATATATATACATTGGACAGAAACATTGAATCGTAAGAGGTAGAGAAAAAAAAGTGTAAAAATTAATGAGTATAAAAAATAAATGTTATTAAAAATAAATAAATTGAGGTAAATTTAATATAACTCGAATATCATTATTTACTACACATTTTATGCAGACGTAAAAGAGGTTTTGTAGCAGCACCATATCGATGGAATACAACACTGAAAACTTGCAAAAATGCACTAGGGATGTTAAATCGCACTTAGAATAATTAAGAGTGATAAAAACCTACGAGAAGAATAAGCATCTGAACAACAACAAACAAAAAAATGCATAAATGATCAAGAACATATGAAATCACGATTTCATCCAAACTACGACGTTTTTCGCTTTCCAGGTGAGATAACAAATTTCAGAAGTCTACGTTAAACGAAATTCAAAGATGATTAGCACATTAAGGTGTGTGACACAAAATCCTCATATTTTGTTATTCAAAAAAAAAAGAAACAAAAAAGAAGAAGAAGAATAGATCTCATTGTACACCTTTATATGATTAGGGAAGTGTTTCCCTTGGGATGTGCTGCGGCAAACTAGAGTGTCACAAGTTTGTGGTGTGCTGCAAAAAACTTCACTTCTCTCAAGCCATTTCGAAAGTAATCAATTAAAATAGAATACGTTAGAAATAACAATTTAAAATGTGATGACCAAGTAAAAATACAATAACAAGCGACTTTATGTATTATTGTCAGATTACCAGATGCATGTAGCTTTATTCAGAGTTTATTATAAGTGTTGCGCTTAGCGACGTGGATCAATTTTTGTAATTCGTTAAATTTTTGGTTCGATCCCCGCGATTTGCACAGTACAGATAACCCATTGCAAAACTTTACGCTTAACAACAACAAAAAAAAAACATTTAATTTCTGTTAATTAAGAAACGTACTTTTATTTTGTTATCTCACAGTCATTTTCCTAATTAAACCAAATGTTAAGAAGAAAGTGATTCAGTTAACAGAAAATTGGTGTTGCAGAGATGTACAGAACAGCCACAATTATGGTATTTCTAAACTTAGAATGAAATTAATATTTAGAAAGTTTTTTTTTAAGTAAACTGCTAAATTTATGACCAAATTTGTTTATACACACGAGACAAATACTCTTCTATAATCAACATTAAAACGAACATGGTTAAATTTCAACGCAAGTAAACGTTGCACATTCATTAAAAGCAGTATCGTATCTATAGTTAGGTAGTTTAACAATATCACGTACTTTCAGAATTGATAATTAGTTCAGAGCTATTACACAGGAACGTGTAATATATTTTGTGTACTGTTGACAAGAATAGCTGGTCTCATTTTTCACTAGACCAACACCGTAGCTCTAAAGATTGTTTAGCAGATAAAACTTATAATTATCTGTTAAATGAACTGAAAATGTGTTTGTTTTTAAGCGCAAATGGGCTATCCGTGCTGTGCCTTCCACGAGTATCGAAACACAGTTTCTAGTGTTATATGAACTGAGAGGAAGAGAGAGCAGGAATTCATTACGGTGTTCAAAGGAACGAATCGCGAGAGGGAGAGGGAATACGAATATTTGTTTGTTTGTAATTAAGCACAAAGCTACACATTGGGCTATCTGTGTCCTGCCCACCACGAGTATCGAATCCCAGATTCTAGCGTTGTAAGACCGTAGACATACCGCTGTGCCACTGGGAGGGCACGAAAATAATTTATCGAGAAACTGATAGAGGCAAAAAATGTTAAGGAAACAAAATGTGTGTTTGTTTTAAATTTCGCGCAAAGCTACACGAAGGCTATGTGCGCTATCCGTCCCTAATTTAGCAGTGAAAGATTAGAGGGAAGGCAGCTAGTCATCACCACCTAACGCCAACTCTTGGGCTACCCTTTTACGAACGAATATTGGGATTGACCGTCACATTATAACGCCCCCATGGCTAAAAGGGCAAACATGTTTGGTGGGACGGAGATTCAAACCAGCGACCCTCAGATTGCGAGTCAAGCGCCCTAACCACCTGGCGATGCCGGGTCGAAACAAGATGAAGAACAAAGAAGAGAAGGCAAAAACACAGAGTAAAAAAATTCTTACAATTGAGAGATAAATAATTACACTAATAGAATGACGTAATGGATGTAGAAAAAATGATTTGGTAGACGAGAGTAACAGAGAAAGATTTTTGAACTTAGCAAGAAAGATGGAAAAAATGTAAGAAGATAAAAAATAACTTGATTAACAGTAAAGAAAAAGGAGAGAAAGGAGGCGAAAATAAAGGAAGCTGTATTTTTAAGAAAAAAATTGTGTTTTTTGTTAAGCACAAAGCTACACAATTGACTATCTGTATTGCGCCCACTACAGGTATCGAAACCCTATTTTTAGTGTTATAAGCCTACAAGCTTCCCGCTAAGCTACTGGAGGCCAAGAAAAATTAAAGTGTGAAGAGAAAGAGAAATAAGGAATGAGTAATAAAATAAAAGTGTGTATATATACAGTTTCTTTGCTTTGATCGATATACCCAACTCGCTTTCGTTGTCCAGGGTCAGAGCAATGTTATAGAAATTACTGGACAACATCTAATCGTTTCGAAATCTGTTAAGTGCGGGAAGTCGTAAAATGAACCTTTCGTAACAAGGAAACTAATTCAAGGTATAGAACACAAGTCCATTCGAGTGTCTTATACAAGCTATTTTCCTTAATTAGGTAATCCAAACACAAGAGTATTGCGTTCTTAACAAACTAGGTCTCGTAGAAAGCACGTTGTTATTATTACAGATTCTATTAAAATGAAAGATTGTTACAAGTTCTGGCCAGAGAAACAAAATTTAATCTTAGTTAGAACGCTTGTTTAAATGAATCGTTACCAGATATGAAACCTGTACAAACACTTTACTACCAAAGTATTCAAGAAAAGCTTTATTCAAAAATAATTTATTGTTTCTAGTGTACTGTGTTTCAGAATGTTGTACGTTTAATATTTAAAGTTTTGCATTACCGCTGAAAGTTACACTCGTATAGCATAAAAAGGCCGCGCGTGGCCTAGTGGTTAGCATACCAGACTGTGAATTCGAGAGTCCATTGTTTGCGTCCCGAAGCTACAAAATTGCACTCCCACTTTGAGGTGATGGGTGCGTTATAGGATCGACAGTCAAATCTCACATGTTCAATTCTTCTTGTCAACTCTGTTACACAAATTATTTTACTTGATATAAAGATTCTTGAAAAATAGCAGATACGACTAACAGTAAAAAAAAAAAAAAAAGAAAAAATCTAAAAAATTTAATTGAAGTAGCTCAAGCGTTGGTGGCAAATACAGCTTATTAGCTACCTTCCCTCAGCCTATCAGTTCAAAATTAGGAGCGGCTAGCTCAGATAGCCCTTGTTTAGTCTGCGCGAATTTCCAAAACAAAATGGCCCAGCATGGTCAGGTGGTTAGGGAGCTCGACTCGCAATCTGCGGGTCGCGGGTTTTAATTTCCGTCCCACTAAACATGCTCGCCCTTTCAGCCGTGGGGGGCGTTATAACGTGACATCAATCCCACTATTCGTTGGTAAAAGAGTAGCCCAAGAGCTGGCGTTGGATGGTGATGACTAGCTGCTTTCCCTCCAGTCTTACACTGCTAAATTAGGGACGGCTAGCGCTTATAGTCCTCGTGTAGCTTTGTACGAAATTAAAAACAAATAAACAAACCAAAACGAAATAAAATAACAATAAAATGTACATAATTTCTTGTAAGACACATTGTGCTACTATATTAAGAATAAAAAACATAAAACCGATGGGTTTTTTTTGGCACAATGTATCGGTTTTTGTGTTTATTACTCTTAATAAAACGTCCAGCTTATTATTTGATTAATTATGAGAAATGAAACTAACAAACAGTCAAGGTAAACTCGATAACTAAAAACTCAAGAAAAAGAAAAACCGACAGTTTAAACTATCAAGAGTATACTCTGGTCAGGACCCAGCATGCTTCACGTATTCAATTCAAATCTCAATCAAACAAAGTTTGTCACTCACACTTTCATATTATTTATATTCTATACATCGATAGAAGTCTAATCTTAATATAAATGAAGATCAACAAAATGAGAAAAACAATGAAAAGAACAACGACAAGTAACAACCAAGATGTGTGCAAGATATTTATTTTCTTTTGTGACATGTTAAATTCTTCTTGTCAACTCTGTTACACAAATTATTTTACTTGATATAAAGATTCTTGAAAAATAGCAGATACGACTAACAGTAAAAAAAAAATAAAAAAAAAAATCTAAAAGTGCTGAAATATTGATTTTTGAGGCTTAAGAGCATAAAATTGATCAGAGAGCATAAACGTTTGTTATAAGATGTGGATGCTCATACGCACGAGATAATACCCATACGAGATGGGGTTATGCTAGACCTGCAGAAGACAACAAAGAGTTTGATTTCTTCTATAACATTAACGACCCACTTCAGTATTTAACCGCGCTGTAACTGTTCATAAACGTTTTCTATAAATGTTATCATCACAGTTCTTGTTCCACGTGCTGAGTAAACAAAAATATGATCATTACGATCCATCGGAGTGTGTAGTCTCATTGTTTCTTTTTTTCACTTTCTTGTACTTGAGTTATTTCAATATTAGACTTCAGTGCGTAGAATATATTACAAATAACAAACTGTGAGTAACAAATTGTGTTTGGTTTACAGTGATATTGAACGCGTTAGGCTCAAATGGCAGGTCTGTGCAGCACGATGAGCAATGACTACAATATATTTCTGAATTCATTTTAAACTTCCCACCACGTAAACTAGAATTAGATTGCAACGATATCAGTTAAAGTTTAAATTGTTTTCCTCATGCTCTTGTTTCAAATCTCAAGATATTAAACACACGACACAGCACTTAAAATCTTTTATGCGATAAGATAGAGGTAGCTTTAAAAAGTGAGGCATGCTGAAAATGCCTTAATAATTTCACAAACATTTTAAATATATTAAAAAAAGAACACTACTTATCTATAGAAAACAAAACTATTGTAAAAACATTCACTTTTAAGTTTTCAAAACATAAAAAAGTTTATAAAAGCAAGCGAAGGAAATTCCTACCTCAACTTTGGGGATGAATGCTCTAAAAATTTCGAACATGGAGTTAACCAAACTTGATCGTCGGGGGAAAATGTTTTTAACGTTAAATAATGAAAAACTTCTTTTCAAAAGTAAGGAGTGTAGCTTTGTAACTCAGAACTAAAAAGTAACCCATAAATTAACGAAAACAGTTCTGCATAATAAACTATAACTAGAGAAAGAAGGAAACTTAATTTCATAAATCTGTACGCAAGAAAACTACAACTGGTAATTATTATTAAAATGCATTATTAAGATGTTACAGTTCTAACTTACACACACACACATAGCTTTCATGCCAGCTTCATATGTCGCCTCAAATATGACAGTATTGGTTCAAGAACAACTTAAAACTGAATATCGGCAAGAGGCAATAAACAGCTAAATAAAATATAGTACGTAATAACAGCTAGGAAGAACATACTACATAATAACAGTTAAGTAGAATGCACAAAAATATACTACATAATAACAGCTAAGTATAATGCCCAGAAATATACTACATAATAACAGTTAAATAGAATGCCCAGAAATATATTATATACAACAGGTAAATAGAATGCCCAGAAATATACTACATAATAACAGCTAACTAGAAATCCCAGAAATATATTATATATAACAGGTAAATAGAATGCCCAGAAATATACTACATAATAACAGCTAACTAGAAAGCCCAGAAATATATTATATGTTAACTAGGTAAATTATAAGTAGCCTAGAATAATTACTAACAATAATTAACTAAGTACGTAACTAGGTAAAGACCCTAAGAAATAACTAATTAAAGTAATA
>NW_013665800.1:845714-857424 GCF_000517525.1 Limulus polyphemus | reverse complement strand
ATAACTAAGTACGTAAACTAAGAAAGTACCAAGAAAATATAATTAATAATATAACAGGTAATAGAATGCCAGAAATATACTACATAATAACAAGCTAACTAGAAATCCCAGAAATATATTATATATAACAGGTAAATAGAATGCCCAGAAATATACTACATAATAACAGCTAACTAGAAAGCCCAGAAATATATTATATATAACAGGTAAATAGAATGCCCAGAAATATACTACATAATAACAGCTAACTAGAAAGCCCAGAAATATATTATATATAACAGGTAAATAGAATGCCCAGAAATATACTACATAATAACAGTTAAGTAGAATACTCAGATATATAGTACAATACTGTATTTTAAATGTTAGCTATAGTAAGTTTTAATATAATAGTAAGTAGACACATAACGATTTATAAGCATAAAAAAGCAGTTTTATTTTGGGGAAACATACTACATGCTTAGACAGAATATTTGTATGTTTTATTCAGAAAAAATACACATTTGTAAAACATAAAAGCTTTATAAAACACACTAGTAAAATCTTATCCCAGCTTTGGGAAAGAATGCTCTGTAAACTTCGAACTTGGAGTTAACCAAGCTTCATTTTTACTTAAAACGTCTCATTTTTGTTTTTTTCTCTTCTTTTGTCATCTGACCTTAATTTTTGTCTGTCCTGTTTGAATTTGAGTTCTTTGAAGTTTATTATTGCCGTTACTGTTATTTACTGGCTGAGCTAACTGTTTTGGCCTGATGTCTGAATTACATATCATATACCTATCGGGCATTTTATTAATTTGCCAGTTTCTTTATATTAATTCTAATAATCATATTTCTCTGTCACGATTTTATTGTAGGCCTAATTAATCATCAGTCATTCATTGTTCTGTGTTATTGTAACTCTGATCGGTCTATTATTTTTATTCGGTTTACTTTCACGGATTCTATATTTGCTACGATAACAATTTTATCGTTAATATATTACGGTATTCATGAGGCAACTTTTTGAAACTTGCGTATTGTATTACATTGGATATATTGTTTCTAATTAAACACAAAGCTATACAGGGGGCTATCTGTGCTATGTCCACCACGGGTATCGAAACCCGGTTTCTAGCGTTGTAAGTCCACAAACATACCGCTGTGCCACTGAAGCCAATTGTATTATATTCAATAATAATACATCTATTTAATACTAAGTTATTGATATAGATTAGAACTAAAAAGTAATAAGCCAGTTGATTAATGATGAATGTTCTTCTTAACAAACCAACTAGAAGTACTTTGTCTTGTAAATCAATACACGAGAAACTAAAACCTGTAGTAATTAAAATACACCCACTCATCATTTTAGGTGGGTACTCTCGTTATTAACGAAATTTTCAACTATAATCTCCAATATGATAATTGCATTGTTATAGGTTAAAGTTGTTTTCTGTTACTGTACTCTGTCTATATTTTTTTACTTTTCTTTATGTCACTTTGCGTATGTTAAGTTATACAAATATTCTTTTACTTTATTCCTAATTCGGCTTTTTACAAAAATGAGAGTACAGTTATTGAGTAACAATGTTTTGTATTTTTTTCTCCTATTTTATGTTAACCCTATGTTTTACATGTAATAATTTAACGGTCTAAAATGAACACGCCGCTACAATCAGGGTTCAACATCAACAACAAAAAAAACAAACAAACAATTTATTCAACAATAACAACAAATAAATTCAACAGTTTTCAAAACACGGTTAATAAACAATATATCATAAATATCAATATTATTTCAAATAATGGAATCAGGAGAAAGAACCAGAAAGAAAATGCCTACTTCAAAAAATATATTAAACAATACAGTAAACACAGTATTCCCAAAAATGCCTTTCAATATTAGTAATAATATCGAGTAATAAACAACAATAATTCACTAAATGTATCATTCACTAACTATCCTGTGATTCTATCCCTTAGTGAAGCTTCTACAAGGGTATTTATTCACTGAGTAGGTGACGAGAGTACACTTCGTGTGATCATAAATTTACATTAGCTTCTGCTACATTAATAGTATCTGTACGTCACCGCTAGGGAAGCTGGTGTTAAATTTCATACATACATATTTGCTCAAAATATAAATGATTAGCTAGAAGGTGAATTAGCGATTTACTGCAACTAAAATTCATAAATAAATTAAACGATAGAAGGAAATAATAAATTAACTATAAACACAACCATAATCAAAACAAATTATAATTTTATATCTCACAATAACGTCGTTGTTTATCAGGATCATTATGGCCTGATTAATCCCCCCTCTCTCCCTTTTGACCTTAATCCCAACTAGTTTGGGTTCAGCCGGCATTTTTGTGAGCCAAGAATTTTTACATCCCTGTATCGGGATCCACGTAGGACGAACATGTTCGGCGACGGCAATTCGAACTTGCGATTCTCAGATTGCGGTTTAGCGCCCTAACCAACAGCCCATGCCAGACAGTTATGGCCTGATACTAATGTTTAAGACAATACCAATTTACTTTGATTAGAATATTATTAGCAAACCAACGCTGCCTTTTTGACCTTTCTCTCTTTCTCCGCTGATGTGAATAAATAGTTTGTTTTCTTTGTTCTTGAGCATAAAGTCGCACAGTGGGCTGTCTGGTTTGTGCCTAGCCGCAGAGAACAAATCTCAAATATTAACGTTATAGGCCTTCAAGCTTGTCACGGTGCCACACGTCTAAAACAGTTGATATTAATAAAAATTCAATTGCCGACACGAAAGTATAATTTGTCAATATATAGAGAGAAAAAGCAAACGTGGTTGTGAAAAAAAGTGTTCGATAAATTACCTTGTTATGAAAGCGAAGTGAAAAGACAAGTCGTAAAGAATAACTGACAGCCATGCCAAAATACCTTGAGTGGAAATCAACGTTTGCTTGCTGATATTAGGTTTTATAAGATATCAGATCAAAATCAAAGCATGGAAACGATGTTAGTAAAACAAACACATTCGTACAAATTTTGTGAGAAGAACTAGAGAAACTGTCATAAAAGTTAATAGCAAAAAGGTAAAGTAAATCAGAAAAATGGGAAGATAGCAAAAGTTGAGGTGATTTTTAAATCTTTTATAAAGAAAAGATGACAGAAAATGGCTATAATAATGCAGGAATAATGTAATAATGTAAAAATGCAGGAATTCATCAGGTATGTAAATAACAACCCTGGAAAGCGCGATTATTTATTAAGGTTTAGATGTTAAACATTTTTTTATTCTGTAAACTGTTTCTTAGTGTTGTTGCTTAAGATATAGTAATATAAAAAAGTTGAAAATTGCAGACATCATACATTATGCAACTAGATATTAAGAAAGGATATTTAAAACCTAGGCCTAAACATGTCTTTTTTCCTCCAATTGAAATTATTATTTAGCTTCAAATATAAAATAAGGATGTATTTAGAAAGCCTGTTCTTTTCTTTACCTGTAATATCTGAAATTACCATCTTGCTTACTTTTTAACATGCAGTTGAAACAAATTTTGAATAAATTTTATACATTCATAAACAACCAAAAATACAATAATAATATTAGCTATTTAGGAAACAAAAACCAGTAACTAATACATTAAATCATTTTTATTCATTAATTAATGTAAATGTATTTTTATTTGTGTTTGTAGTTGCTTATTTACATTGAGAAAAAGCTGCAAAACAAATAGTCTGCTTACAATTAAGTTGCCCCCTGTGGCACAGAGGTATGTCTGCAGACTTACAACGCTAGAAACCGCGTTTCGATACCTAAGATGGGCAGAATACAGATAGCCCATTGTGTGGCTTTGTGCTTAACTTCAAACAAACAAACAAACAAAAATCTTGAAAATAAAATTAAGTCTATTCTATTGCTTAACTGTAAGCATTTTGTTTAAACAAATCGCGTTTCTTTTACCCTCAAACTCTAAAATAATGTATTCTGTATATTGAAGAAATGGAGTCAGTGACAGCAAGAATTGAGATTCTATTCCCCAATCTTTTAACTTATTTGAAGTCTCTGCTTATCGTGTTTTTTCTAATAAAACAACATTTATATAATGGTGTGTGTGTGTGTGTTTTCTTTATAGCAAAACCACATCGAGCTATCTGCTGTGTCCACCGAGGGGAATCGAACCCTTGATTCTTTGCGTTGTAAGCCTATAAACTGACCGCTGTCACACTGGGGGACTTGTAAAGTGTAAAGTTCAATTTCAAATGGAAAATGTGATTAGAAAAGAAATAATTCAACGCCAAGAGTAATCAACAAGTCAGCATGCTTCCAAGTGATCCACTGTTACTCTAAGATTAATCAACAAGTCAGCATGCTTCCAAGTGATCCACTGTTACTCTAAGATTAATCAACAAGTCAGCATGCTTCCAAGTGATCCACTGTTACTCTAAGATTAATCAACAAGTCAGCATGCTTCCAAGTGATCCACTGTTACTCTACTAACTATGTTTATTCTTGCTAATTATTTTCACGAAAACTATTATTAGTGAGTTGATCAATATTTTTATCGGCCCGTGTTTCTTGGTAAAAAGAGAATTCTTAAATGTACTATCACATATAAATAAGTCCCTGCCGACTCGAAATTTAGGGTCAACGATATAACGATCATCTTGTGTCCTTGCGAAATATCTTAGGGTATTGTTCCGAGTTCTTGACGCTGTATCCTCACAGGGGCACGAGAACCTGTTTGTGTCATGTAGACTGAAAATGTTCACATCGTCGCTCAGGCTACGATTACAACTGATGTAACATCAACCAAAAAGAACGTCAACAATAGAAATATGCACAAACAGAGAAATTTTCAGTTTAAAAAAAAGGTTTGTCATTTATTACGAATACTATTTTAGTTAGTTATATAGACAAAAATATTTTTTTCTGGAGAAGGTGGTTAGGGAGCTTGACTCACAAGCTGACGATCGCAGGTTTGAATCCCCGTCCCAACAAACATGGTCGCCCTTTCAGCCGTGGAGGAGTTATAATGTGACGGTAAATCCCACTATTCGTTGATAAAAGAGTATCCCAGGAGTTGGCGGTGGGTGATAATGACTACCTCCCTTCCCCTCGAGTCTTTAACTGCTAAATTATGAACGGCTAGCTTTGTGTAGCTTTGCGCGGAATTCAAACCAAACCAAACAGAATCTCTTATTCACAGATCATCATCTATTTGATGATCAGTAGAGGTTTTTACTCTGCTTGCTGCTTAACAGATGTCACGGATATCAAGCTGCAAACATTTATGAAACAGCAGGTTTGGAAGAAGGAAAAACTGGTTTTGGGATTGACTCAAGTACAGAAAGTTTGAACTGAGCAAAATATGGTTTTTGGATTGACTCAACTACATCAGGTTTGAACTGATAAAAATATGGTTCTTAGATTGACTTAAGCACAGGAAAATTGGACTGAGGAAAATTCGTTTTGAATTGACTCAAGTACAATAAATTTGGACTGAGAAAAAATTGGTTTTTGGATTGATTGAAGTACAGCAGGTTTGGACAGAGAAAATCTGCTTTTTTTAATTCCCTCAAGCACAGCAGGTTTGAACTGAAGAACACTGGTTTTTAGGGCGTTTTAATTCCTGAAAATATACATGTGCATGGCTTATGTGTGTTAGTTACATGTTTAACTGTTGATTATCAACATGGTACACATATAATATTCCTAACGTGTTTCACTTTTTTTAATGCAGGGTCTTAAATAATTAATTAAAAATTAACCTTGATTATTTAATACCTTGGTCATGGTGAAGAACTGTGCAAAAAAACAGACGTTCCAATTGTGATTCACTGTCATGGGGTGAAATTGGTGAGCCTTAAACTGCTGAAAATGATTTTATTCTCCTTATTTTCCTTAAATGGTTATTGCAATTTGCATAAACTAGTTTAAATATCTTGAGGACTTTATTTGTTTATCGGTAGTCAATTTTGTTAATCTCTAGGGAAACTGGAATAGATCTAATCAGACGTTTTCGGAAAACGATGTCAATTTGAAATTCATTTTTTTATCTAAAAGATTCAAACTTTTCTACCTTTTTTACTCTGTTTAATTTTTCATACAATCTTCGCGGAAAATTATTTACACCAATTTCTGATTATGTGAAGCATTACAGCCCACGTCAAACTGCATGTATCCATCATTACGTTAACTGCTCAGCTGGCAACAACGAAGCGTCTTACACCATAATTTCAAGGCTTTTGTCTCCGAAACAATCTAAAAACTTTTCGTTAACGCACCTTCCGGACACTATTGCAATAATCATTTAATGAGATTATAAGTTATGATGAACTAAAACCGTTGTTTTTAATTTCTTACTAACCCTTCCGGCCTAGTAAACACTGTAACTTAGTAACGAATAGGTGTATTAGTTTGTTTCACATAATAAAATTCCCAATGTTTATCACAAATGCAGTTTCTAATTCTGTTACACAAGTACTTTCTTTTTGTTTATTTTCAGTTTCATGAACGTGAGGTGAAGGTCAAATTTTGTACTACACAGTGTGTGATGTTTTTTAGATGATTTAGGAAGTGTCTTCGTAATGAACAAACAAACTGATAGCCAGGTTGATTTTCAGTTTAGCTCTACGTTCATAGCTTACTCTGATCGGAAGTTATTATTATTATTTACTTATCGTTATTCGTTATTCTGTTTTAAATCGTCTGTGCAAATTGTTCTGTGTGAATTGTATTTACAGTAAGGTGTTGCTATTGTTGAAAAATGACGTTTTCAGAGTGTTTATCCGCTCTGTGTTTACTGTTATCGTAAGACACCTTGTTTTTCATTTTCATGGAAATTAAATGCAACGCTGATGATTACTGATTTTCAATTGGTTGAATGTAAGGAATCTCTTTCAAAATGTTACGCTATAGTAGAACAAAATTACATTATTTTATAAAACATTATAAAAAATAGTACAGAATTCAAGGTTTTATGGTAGTTGAGTATAAAGTAATTCAACATTAAAACAACTTAAAATAACAATAATCAAACCCTAAATCTGTTTCCCACAGTAAAACTGCTAAATTAAAATTCATAGACTATAGTTTGTTAAGTAATAGTACTTTATACCGTTAGTAGTAGTTTCATGGCACCTCATAATAATCTGTTAACACTGTGCAAACTCTAAAAACTATTTCTCACAGTAAACTTGTTAATTAAAGTTCATGGACTATAGCAGAGGCGTCGCTAGGCACTGGCACATGGGGCCCGTACCCCGATTCTGTTTGATAGTGCCTCGAATCCCCAGTTGATTTCTTGAAAACTCCGAATAGAAAAACCATGATCAATATCATACTGAAACGCCAAAAATTCCCGCGCCTGTGGTCTATAGTTTGTTAGGTACCAATACGTGGTACTTTTCATGTTACAGGTTCACGACAGCTTTTAACAATGAAGAAACTCTAAAAACTGTTTTCTATAGTAAACTCGTTAAATCAAACTTATAAAACATAGTTTTGATTGCAGTTCCGTCGTACTGTTAGTGTTACACATTCATGATATTTGATAAACGACTAATTTTTCGGAAAACGTAACTTAATGATAAAGCAAAACACGAATGTGATAACAGGAATATTTATTAAACTTTTTATAAATGTTTCCTATTATCACGTTTGTATTTTGTTTTATCATGATATCTGGTACGTAATTTCCACGTGGAATTCAAAACTTCAAAGTTTTTTTATCCATTTTTCAAACATTGCCGTACAATCTTAAACACTTTTACAACTTTGTATATCTTGGAAGTTGGTTATAAAGTTGTTTTAAAAATATATTTATATTATTAAGTTTATTATCAACTTTTTCCAATTTAACCGTTCATATCTAGTTATCCTATTATTATTTCTAAATATGTGTATTTACAGCGTGTTGGATACTTCTAAACAGTAGAAATACTACGTGGTCTACTTCCAGAAACAACAAAGGCTCTTTATTATTCACTTCATGACATGTAATGAACTTCATCGACCTGCTTCATCTTCTTTAGAGACGATCTTTCGATCATTTACCGTTAGGATCTTTCTGTGTGATTGAAATATCTTCAAACAAGGTTGGTGAAGTTTGTTGATCCTACTGAAATAAATCACAGCATCTTTCTGCTGTTTCGCTAAGGAGATAACAAAAAACAGAAAACGAATAACCAGTAATAAAATTTGAGCCAAGAGCAAAGCTTTTTCTTGTTTTATCTAGCGCGTAGACAGTTTTTAAAGTCAATTAATTTATTCAAAACCTAACTGCATGCTGTTGTTATCGTGACAGATGTTTCAAATTCATGAAAACTAGGAAATAAATTATTTTTCAGAGCAGTTTGAAAATAATTTGATTGTGGAGCAGGAGTTTTTAGACAATCTTTATTTAGTAGCATAGAATACCCGCGCTCCGCTGCGGAGATTAAAGGCTCCATCATAATGTAGCCGATCAAGATGTTCAGGTGTTCCAAGTTACTTTTATAGCTACTCTAGGGTAAGTGGGAGAGAGGTCAGCACTCAAAAACAAAATCTGTTGGACAGCAGGCCGACATACCTGACTGAGCACATGGATATAGTTTGAAACATAGCGACCCCGGAATCCTGTGAGGGTGAATGAGCAGGAATCCAAAATCCGTGGTCAGATTCGAATTAAGCTACCATAAAAACCTTCTCATATACACCATCATGCTTGTATGACCTTCGAGGCACGTAGACACACAAACAAGGACACACGCCTCTCCTCGGGACCACTACGAGTCCGCCTACCAAGATTGGTCCTAGTAGTCCCAAAGCTGTGTAGGAGTTGAGAGATCAAACAAGCAAATTCACAAACACACATATTGAATTAATATAAGATGACTAATGCTAGACAAGAACCAGGCGTGGACTAGTGTTATGGTTAATGTGACGGGGCTGCGAAGCAGAAGGTCCATATTTCGGTCATTTATATGACATTGAAAGTTGTAACGGTCTAAAATGAACACGCCACTACCACCAGAGTTCAACAACAATAACACAATTTTTTCACAATAACACACTTAGAAATAAATTCAACACAATTAATAAAGAAATGCCTGACCAGGACTTCACATCAATATTAATAAAAACTTTATTATAAATATTAATAATCAATAAAATGGAAACAGGAAAAAAAAGAACCAAAAAGAAAAAAAACCGATTACTAATATATATATATATATATATATAGCAAATGCAATATTCAAACAATACCTTTCAATATCAATAACAATATCGAGTGTGACGGATTTACTATTATCTATCTATTTTAATATCGATGTTTGTTTAAGTTAAATTTATATTTAAAAATGTATATAACTTGTACTGTTAAATCTGCATTGCGAAATTCTCGCCTATTCTCTAAAATTGTAGAAACTTCTCGAGTGTAAGAATCAACAATATATTTGTGTACGTAAACACTAGTGTATAGCGTTTGTATTGTTGCGTAAGCTGAAATTTCGAGAAACTCTACTCACGCCTATAAATATAACCAACGCGACACGCCAAAGACAGCATATATATTATTGGTTTGCCATTGTTTGTGCACTATACACCTCGGAAACTATAACTGTGATTGATGCTTATTAATCGGGAACTTCAGATATATTAACCAGGAATGTTTATAGATTTCGTACATTACAAACCATTCAATTTCAGTGCATTCGCATTAGCACTTTTACGAAAACATCACATAACTTCTGCGTGTGGCAGGCGAAGAAAAAAGAATACAGAGCTAGCTAGCTCCATGTTAAGTGAATTGTACCTACATCAACTCGAAATTAACTCGCTCATCGAGGAAGTTCCAGACCAGAAAGAAGACTCAATATTGTTTGTAAGTTTGTAAATCTTTTGTACATTGTGTGTATTAAGCTTTTTGTCAAATATCATAAATCGGATACATATCGGCATTTATTCAACTTCTAAATCTAAATTACAATTTAGGCTATTTGAAGTTTTAGGCTATTTGAAATTGTAATACGTTACGTAATAATTTGGAGACTAGTCTGGGGTAAATTGTAATACGTAACATGCGCAACAAACAGCAATAACTATACCCTTCAATAACGATCTCGTGAGTCTTTCTCTCTCTCTCTCTCCGTAAGCTTCTGGCAGGGTATTTATTCACAGAGTAGGTCACAAGAGTACAACCTCATGTGAACATAAATTTACATACTATTTTGCTACATTAATATTATCTGTACGTCACCGCTAGGGAAGCTGGTGTCAGTTTCATTATACACACATATATATATATATTTACTCAAAATACAAATGATTATGTAGAAGGTGAGTTTTTTTAAAGCTATAATATTTGGGGTGTTATTTAATGAAAATGCGATGATCGAATGGTTTGAATGGTTACAACAATTGTCTTGTTAGAATTATTTTTAAACCCTTTTAATGATGAAATAAAAGTGTTATGTCAGTCCAGAAATAACATTAAATACGTTCACGTAATGTTAGTAATCAAAGTGTTAAGGTATCGATCTTGATTTTGGCATTATTTTTATATCATTAAATACTCTAACATTGAAAAACTAACATGAATATGAAACGTAAGATGACCCCAGTGGTACAATGGAATGTCTGCAGACTTACAACGTTAGAAACCGGGTTTCAATACTCGTGGTGGGCAGAACACAGATAGCCCATTGTGTAGCTTTGCACTTAGCTACAAGCAAACAAAACAGTTTTAAAACTTCCCTCATTTTTCTAATGTTAATGAACGATTAAAATGTTGAGTTATAAAAAAACTTCCCTCAGACGCTATTTATATTAACTAGATGTAATATTTTGTTATTATATAGGTTTGGTAAGGTATTTTTTTGTGACAGATGAAATGTTGAATTACATATCTTTCTACAGGCGTCTGATAAAATTGTTTGCTGTTCTAATAAATCGTTCATGATGTCCATAGAATGTGTCTCATTATACAAACTTCATACGTATATTTTTGATATAACGTGCATTTCTCAGTTTGACAGCGCTAAGTGTACTTGCATTCCATTTAATAACAATGATCTTATTTCTTACAAAATGTGCAAACTTTTGGCCAAGACTGATAATGATATTATACAAAACATATACATTTATTATTATTTTCAATTTCGAATATAATAGTGAAATACATTGTTAATTGCAACCTATCACGCTGTGTGAAAAATAATCACTCTAGGTTAGAGATTGATTGCAGATCTAACTTTGTGATGACTAAAATTTACAGATTGATTTCCTAAAATATGCTCATCTCCACTGTACAGTATTTTAAAAAACGTAGCTATCTTCGTTTCGGACGTTGTTACTTTGTTCGCGCTGGTCGAAAGAAGTTTTTCTATTCCGAAGACAACAACAAAAAACTGACAAATCTAGTTTTAGATAATCCTTGTACAGATAGATACCAACCAGTTAAAAGCCTGTTTAAACCGGAACAAGCCGATAAAGAGCCTTAAAACCCTTTACACTCCTGTTCCGGCCGCGATTTTCTTTTTGTAGCGCTAGGGAAAACCCCATTATCTGCGTATTATAATAACTAAACTAAATAAAAATTAATTAGTTGCTAACATAGATTTCGAATAATCGTAAATTTGTTATAAGCCCATTCACGCAGCCTTCTCTAAATTAATAGAGGTTTAATGTTGGGAGGGTTGGCTTGATTATTTAAAACCTGTACTGTCTTTTCCAACAACATATTGAATAACATAAAGTA
>NW_013665800.1:817296-845408 GCF_000517525.1 Limulus polyphemus | reverse complement strand
CGCAATATCTGATGGATACAAATGAATGTTACAAATCGCAATATCTGATGGATACAAATGAATGTTACAAATTGCAACAGCGTGTAGAATCAAATTAATGTTACAAATCGCAACAGCTGTTGAAAGCAGGGGAGTGTTACAAGTCACAAGAGCTGTTGGATACAGGTGAATGTTGTAAATCGCAACAACTGTTACAAACAGACGAATGTTGTAAATCGCAACAATTGTTACAAACAGACGAATGTTATAAGTCACAACAGTTGTTGGAAACAGACGAATGTTATAAGTCACAACAGTTGTTGGAAACAGATGAATGTTATAAGTCACAATAGTTGTTGGAAACAGATGAATGTTATAAGTCACAACAGTTGTTGGAACAGATGAATGTTATAAGTCACAACAGTTGTTGGAACAGATGAATGTTATAAGTCACAACAGCTGTTGGAAGATGAATGTTATAAGTCACAACAGCTGTTGAAAGCAGGGGAATGTTACAAGTCACAAGAGCTGTTGGAAACAGATGAATGTTATAAGTCACAACAGCTGTTGGAACAGATGAATGTTATAAGTCACAACATTGGAAACAGACGAATGTTATAAGTCACAACAGCTGTTGGAAACAGCTGAATGTTATAAGTCACAACAGCTGTTGAAAGCAGGGGAATGTTACAAGTCACAAGAGCTGTTGGAAACAGACGAATGTTATAAGTCACAACAGCTGTTGTAATTTAAGAAGAATAGATAATTTTCATTCATCACCGATTAGATTTTAGTAATTTTTCTACCGTAACTTTATACTTGGCATTATTTGTAGGATTGTTTGCGTGAACTTTCGGGAATTAAAGTAGTCAAGTTTCACTAAGATGTAATGTGTGTTAAAAAATCGACATGTTTTGATTTTTTATGCCAAATCATGACCTTCAAAGTACAAAGCACTTTAAGTAAACTGGATAATACAACCTTTGGATATAATTAATGAAAGATGGGACCCTTGGTTTCAAACACTTTATATAGACCGTTATTAGTCTAAAAAACAAAGTTTTGTTATTTCATAATGGCTTAGTTTGAAAGTACTATGTATATTAAGGTCGAACAAAATTGTGTGCATAATACGGACCAAAAAAAGATTCAACTCGACTTAATAGCCGTATCAAAATCACACGAGCACATATGTGTAGGTGTGTTTTATTAAGAAAAAATAATTTTGCTTACAGGCTTTAGGCTTGTCGCGACAACAGGCTAGTGATAAATGATTAGACTAACAATTAATTAAAAGTAATTGTTAGCTTAATAGACTTAGCTTTGACCTGCAGTCAAAACAACCTGAAATCGATTACTGCAGGCCTAAATGAAAACTCGCAAATTATTTAAATAAACGTGTGTGTGTATTTTTGATTTTACTACATATAAGTATATGTATGAATAAAAGCAACTCAATACATAGAAATAACAGGTGTAGTTTCATTAACATTTCCATTCAAACTAAAGTTTCTCTATTAAATTGTTTATTCACAATGAAAAATAAATCATTACGAAACAATGTACACTACAGTGTTGATGCCGGTTATCAACTCTTAACGTACAAGTGGAGTAAAAAAAATTAAGGTTTTATAAAATTCAGAAACAGTTACAAAACTTAATTTGTATTAAAACCCAGTTTTATTGAATAATTCACTCTGAAGTAAATACAAGTTTTAAATAGATAACTAAAGTATATTAGGGTACGAAAACTTTTCACACAAAATATCTAATCACTTGGTTATTGAACTGAGTTCACGCTTGACTCACTTCCATAGACAACGTTATTCGTCTTGGTTATTGAACTGAGTTCACGCTTGACTCACTTCCATAGACAACGTTATTCGTTAGAGAAAATACTAAATTAATAAGGATTGATCCCTTATTGTTTGCCTGCAAATATAAAAGGGAATTCTTTACTGCTAAAAATTACTTTATATGCAGAGTGCGCGTTGGAAGCAAATTTTGTAAGGTAGGCACAAAGTTAGAAGTGAATTAAGTTTATCACAAGTGGCCTGCCAAAGGCAGTGTTTCTTGTCGTTTCGAAATAAAGGATGTGTATCAGTAAGGATCTGGAAACGGCTTATACCACTTGGGGTTGAAAATTAGTACAAATGTATTGAGGAATATGAATCTTTACCACGTTATAATCCCAAAACTAATCTGTGCAGACTCGTATATCAGTCGGATTGTATTTTATTTATTAAATTGGTCTGAAATAGCTTGAAGTAAACCTCGTGTGTGATGATATATATCAGTCCATATAATGATAAACTGAAGCATTTACCTCATGTTTCATTGTGGCAACAAAATAGGCAGTCTAAATGCATTTGTTGCTTGTACGTTATATCCATTTAAAAAATAAAAAAACCTACCTAACACTAGAATTTATCGACTGTTTTGTTGATTAGTTATCTACACCATACTAATAATTTTCTTGTCAGCTACGTCAAGTATATGTATAAAATGTATAAATGTATATGTATAAAGAGTAGCCCAAGAGTTGGCGGTGAGTGGTGATGACTAGCTGCCTTCCCTCTAGTCTTACACTGCTAAATTAGGGACAGTTAGCGCAGATAGCCCTGGTGTAGCTTTGCGCGAAATTTACAACAAACCAGAACAAATAATATAGTAATATCTTGTAAATGTTACAATACATGCAAAAATAAAAAAATGCATTACTATTAAGGTACGAAAACCCTTCCATACAATTACAATTTCTGTAACAGTAATTGGGAGGTCAAAAACGGTAACTTTTCTGGCAGCTTTGGTTATTGGGTAGTAAATTTCGTAACTATGATTGGTCGATCATGGCCGTATTTAAAAGCATTCTAATGACGTGTCTTTAGTGTTCGACGTCAGAATTATCATGTTTTTTTACTCTCCTTCTAAAACACAAAACGGTGTTATTTAAGTGTAGGGAAGATTAGAGCTATTCGCTTTAACAAAAAACTATATATTGAGTTTAAAAGAAGAAAACTGTGTTGTATCTTTAGGGAAGAAATATTTTTCTCCATTTTTAAAACATGAAATATACATCGAAAGTGGTTTACCATAAAATATTCAAAAGAGGTGGGATGAGGCTATAAACGATAAGCCCAATTATAGTAGGATCAAAAAGTCTTACGTTGGTAATGTCTAGATTGTAGAGATGGTGATGAAGTTCGCTTCCCTGGTTTTACTTTGAGATTGATCTTTGAAACCATTGCCTTGGGTCCCTCTGGAGATAACCTGAATATAATGGCAGGCATTTTGAGGCGTACATCATAGATACTTTGGTATTGTTGTTACTTGTGATTTATAATTTTTTAAACTTTCATCTGGGGTGATCTACGTCTTTCTCACACATTGTTCACTGTATCATTAAACCTATAAAGTTTGAGTTTATGCTGTTGAAGTTAAAGATCCTGTTTGGAATATTAGAGACAGTTATGACGTTGGAAGTAATGAAAAGTTTGTTATTGCAAGGACAGCTACTACCGTGTTGAGGGGTGTGATTAATTTCACTATTTCTAAAGTTTAGTAAGTTGTCATGAAAGTTTTGATTTCATTTCGTTACAAAGAGACGACGGAGACTCAAGATAAACCTGAAGCAGGCATTCTTTCAACCGTAGCAAGTAAAATATTCTTTGAAAACTCTCTTGACAGACTTCAGTCGTGGTTGTTAGATTTCTACAAGAGGAAGGCAGGGAAGATGACTGATTGTTTGAACTGTAGAAGAGCCTCTACTGACTTGTTAATGATTTGTGTGATCAGATTCTGATTTTTTGCAGCCCTGAATTGATTTTAGTCCTCTTCACGATGCAGGTGTGGTCATCATTATTGGAGGGAATCGTTTCAAGTCTTCAGGTTTGACTGCCTGCAATATTGGGTGATGGATAACAGTTTTGGTGGTGCAAGTGGTGTGTTCTGTTAGGATGACAGCGATGTCTAAAAATTTAAACTTTAATTGTTTGACTCTAAAGTTACCAACCAACCTGTAAACTTCTGATCTAATAACACCATACTTTTTGTCGAACACTGAAAAGATTAAAAACATATAAAGAATTCTAATTAAGTGAATCTGAACAATAATATAGGTATTTTAAATCAAATAACGTGTTACAAGGTTGATATAACTTCTTTCTTACACTTCATTGAATTTTTCGGAGCTTGTCGTTTTCAAGTACACCACATCTCACAAAATATGCTGGAGACAGAGTTGAACGCTTGAGTAGTTGTGAAGTTCAGATCCTGCTTAGAAATGATCAGCCATTGTTCGATGGGATGACAACTACAGACATCCTGAATATGATTTACAATAAATGAACTACAAGAATAGACTAAACAAAGTTGTCCTAACTAAAATAATTAACATCATGCCGTGGTTTCGAGTCTCTTTTATGATAAGCATAGAAATTAATTTAATAATTGCTTTGGTCGTTGATAATCTGTTGGGGATAATTATGTATTTTCATTAAATTCTTTGTGGTGACAATAGATAACACCGACAGCTTTTTTTTTGTAAATAAGATGTGATTTAAATTGAAGGTCAATGTATCCAAAACAACCACTAAAATACACAAAAATCCGTTAGCAAAATGTTATGTAATTTATGTGAGTATGATATGGTGCCAGCATATCTATTTTATTGTTTTCTGTTCGCAATGAAAACTTGCTAAAACAAATGGTGAAATTTAATCAAGTTCTTTTATTTTCTGTTTAAGCAATTTCTTTGAAAATCTATGAATGTCATTTTCTAAGATTAATATATTCAATTCTTTAGGTACGCTAGGAATATCAAAACATGAGATTTTGTACTTCATTTGTTTTTTGTGTTTTTTTTTCTCGAGAAACTTGAAACAAGAGGGAATCCTCAAAAGCAGCGGCTGTAATTAGATCTCAAATCGGTCAAGAGATGGAGCTATGAGCTAAATGTTTGTACTTGAAAAAAAAACACTCATAGCCATTCTATGAGCCGCTATTCTGCGGCTAAAAATTGTTAGAAATAAAAATATATCCAGTCGGAAATTGACCTCCCTTGTCGTATTATGAATAATGTGAATCATCTACTAGAAGACACATACGCCATCTAGCTACTGTAAATTAATTTATAGGTATCATAAAAAAAAGAGATAAAAATGAGTAGGTATGTATTTAATGCGTGAAGCTTGTAATCCATGACTAAAAAAGTTAGGAAAACACGTATACTTTGTAAATAAAGGAATACAATGATATTGTATTCTTTCTAACTTCAATAAATAACACCTCCTGGTTTTACGGTTTTGTTCATATAACCCTTAGATATTTGTATAGTATCACGTGAAAGAGTTAAAGGAGCAGGTACTGCAGAATGCGCTAATATAAAATTACTCGACATAAGTATCTATCTGCTCGTGACAATGAACATTATTTTCGTTTAAAGTCTTTATTAGCGACGTTGAAACGGTTACGTGACTCGTTATTCCAAATCTCGGTGATTAGCCTGGTGGTTAGCGTGCCAGCCTGTCTATTACAAGGTTCGCGACATAGTGTCGCTGAATATGCTGCGCACTTTCAATGTAAGTGTGTTATAAGAGTAACAGCCAATCCAGTTATTCGATTCAAAATCGGGAAATCTCTTGTGGTGAAGACTACTGCTAATCCGGCAGCTTCTGTTTAGATAGTAGTTCAACATTAGAGGTGGTTATTTTTGAACTTTAAGGGACTCTTACTTGATCGTATAGTCCATGTTCGTGTAAAGTGCCGTACCGTATATTCACATAGAATATCAAAATAAACCTTTTTTATCTATATTTGTCGTTATATTTATACCCATCTATGCAAACAATTATCCTTATATTTCTCGAATTGTTTAGATAAAATGTGTAAATACAATGTATATTACTATAAAAGTAGAACTCGACAGACATATGCGCAATAATAGTCAATACAGAGTTTTAAGCTTTTAAGATAAAACGCTTTATCCTTTATGTTTAACTACGTATAGTGTTAGGTTCATGGAACCATCACTGTATTTAGTGGCGTTTTCTATAACTTGAAAAAACTGGACTATGATACAATCGTTTGAAGACGCCTTGATGACCCTGATGTGCGTTTGTAGACATCAGATTTTCTTTTGCGCGTGTAGAGGAACTGCATCAAGATATATATATATATATATCATCTTTTACAACAACAAAAACGTCAGGAAGTAATTCATCTACCTTAATTATAAATCAGAACTGTTGTCCGTGACATCATCATTCTTATTTTTAGTGATTTTTTTATGTTGTCGTTACGGCATTATATGGTTCTCATTTGGAGCAAAAATAAAATCGAAGCACTATATATATATATTTATAAAGCTGTATGTATCGTTGCGTCTTACATGGTGGAAGTCTTAGAAGCGAGGATAGATTTTACAGATGAAAGTCAAACATTATTCTTGATGAACAGTTTTTCCTGACCGTAAAGTGAAATCCAATACTTGGCTAGTCCCCGTCCTTAAATAAACAATCTTTACTAAGTAAAATGTCTTGCGTTAACGGACTGCTTAACCTGTTGTTTTATAGCTACATGAAAAACGTTTCAAACGTGTAACAGGACATAGGTGGACAGTGCGATATCTAGTGATTAGCGTGCTGGACTGTGAACCCGAGGGCCCATGGTTCACATTCCTTTGCAACTATAAACGTACTCCATACTTTGGAACGGTGAGTGCGTTATAAGAGTGAGGGTCAAATCCTACTCTTCCATTAGAGCAGCTTAATTACTGGCGGTGATTTTGTGCTAGTTACATTCTTCCTAGTCTATGATGAACAGCTAGAGCAGATAGTCCTTGTGAAGCTTTGGGTGAACATTTAAAACAAACAAAATAAGCTCATAGGTATATCACTTTCGTCGAACGAATAGTGTAAGGGGGTCGTGTATATATACATATATATTCAAAAACTTTAATGTAGTTATGTGAGAATAGGGAAGATTGATGATACTTGTACAGCTAATCTTCAGAAAATTCTTCTCGTACTAATCTTTTATGTTGGGGCCATATACAACAGAGAGTTCTGAATCCTACTGTTTAAGAAGAGCAGATAATCGAAAGGAAGCCTTGGGGCTATTTGTAACTTAACGTGAAAAATGAGATGGTAAAAACAATTTATTTTTCACCGTTGTTTAGGTTATTGCTCAAAGTGGAAATCTGGATGGTCGCTTATGATTTATTATAACATAGGTAACGTTTGATTCATACAGCCGTCGATTAAGCCTTCTACCAATCAACCTAGATGGCAGGTAATATCCTGAAGGGAGGATAAGCTAAATAGATGACTCTGATATTAAATAATTATTTCTCAGCTGAATATATTCAGGATTGGATTTTTTTCTTTTTTCTCTCCCTCTCAAACAATCCTACAAAGCAACCGTCCTTATCAATATACTGCACTATATTGCAGGCAACTCTTAAAACAAGATTATACTACAGCTAGCATGAGCACATTGTTGAAGTTTAAGATTGTTGTTAGAAAACACAGAAAAAGACTAATACTGACACACTAGAAGTCCATTAAGAGGCAAGTAATTCAGAAATAAAAAGGTATACGAAAATAACTCTTAATGGTATGGAATGAAGTATTGTGGGCCAACTCTGTGACAGTATCACTGAGGTCATAAAAGGTCCATTATAAGGTCATGTCCATCGAAACATTTAGTGATACGCATTATGCCACACCAAAAATACCAAGATATAGACAATTGTAAATGAGACATTATAAATCTACCAAAATAGCTTCATAACACCAAAAATTATAGTTATAAATCCAGATGAGGTAAATAAACACCGTAAAAGTTTACGAAATGATGTCAAACAATCGATAGATGTGTTAAAAGCGCTGCCCAAGTGTGATAAATACCAATATTCCAGTTTCTTTGTCAATCTCGTTTGCTGTTCTTGGTCTGTACGCATGGTGTCTATGGGAAAATGAACCTGTAGTACGCAGCCGCTAAACCACATTTCCTGTCATCGGATGTAAAGGATGAAGTTTATGTGGGAACTGTTCGACATAAAACCTGTCAACGGCCCAGACATTCTGATAACAATCTTCATACAAAAGTACCACGTTAAACTATTTTTAAGTGAATACCGTATCATTATTTAGATTATTTGGGAATAACTAAATCATAAGGCTCGTGTGTTACTTTATGTAGTTGGCTTTTATTTTAATACTTTTGTTTTGTCTTTTCAAAGGTACAATGACTTACTTATCATCTTCCACCTCAAACTTAGGTTTGTGTGACAATCTTTGCTATGGTTGGGTTTCGATCTTCTGTGGCACAACTCCGCGTGCACACATATATACCTGTAACTGTTGTTTCTTGTGTAGTGATTTTGGTTTAAAATGCTTTATTTGTTATTGTCTGTACATTTGCTATTGACATTTTCATTGTGTGCTGCATATTGATAAAAAGTTCGTAGGACATTACCTTGAATGCCCTCAATGATATTATCATAAGGTAGACCCACAACACATTATTCCATGCCATTAACAAATATTTTCCTACACCCCTACATTTCTGAATTATTTTTCTGTCAATAGACTTCTGAATCACTTTTTGTATCAACAATTCTAATACACTGGACAAGTATATAAATTCAGCGAGATTATCAACACAGTGCGGTGGTCGTGTTGTTTTCACTCATATTTGTGTGTTTGATATGTATAACTGAAAAGTTTTTCACCTGATTTTTATTTTATCTGGTATAAAGATTGAGTGTCATTCAAAGTGAATGAACAGAGAAAATTTGTCGAAAGTGAGGCTATGACGAGTAAACGGATATATCGATATTGGCCCGGCATGGCCAGATGATTAGGGCGCTTGATTCTAAATCTGAGGGTCGCGGGTTGGAATCCCCGTCCCACAAAACATGCTCGCTCTTTCATCAGTGGGGGCGTTATAATGTGATGATCAATCTCACTATTCGTCGGAAAAAGAGTATTAATTATTAATTTATATATGTAATAGTTTTACTTAGGCTAGTTCTGTAGTTCATTAGAAAATGTATGTGTAATGTCAAAATATGCTTTACGCCAGAACGAAAGGATCAACTAAAAGATTATTCACACATTTCTCTATGGAGGAATGCAATGAAAAAAACGGCTGCAACTATTGCAATACTACATAAACCTATATATAAGTTTGGTGAGGTAATAATGAACACTGTATTAATATTTTATGTTTGTGTGAAATTGTGTGAAAGTTAAGATTTTTGTGGTATCTATCACAGCATCCAACCCCACATTGTTCTAAGTTCACAACCAGGTCAAAGAATAGGTACCTCAGCTTGTATGATATATATACATAAATATAGTTACTTTGATGCTAATTGGCAATATTTTATACAGTGTAGTTACATTTTTTTGAAATAAATAAAGATAATAGTATGTACTGTGTGGTAATTAACATCTAAAATTATATGTGGTAACGAATTTTTTTTCTTTTCCTTGGTAGGTAAAACTTCTATTTAATTTTTAAGATGTATTGTTACGAAAATGTATGTTTTCGAAAATTCAAACACAAATTATGAAGTTGTTATTGAATAGTTTAGCCCCAGTATAGCCTTTTCTTCTTCCTCCTATTCACTATTGGAATACTGTCACAGCTGGACCATCTACTATTCTTACCCTTCATTCATTAGTTATATATAAACGCGATCTTAATAAACGTGAAAACGTCCACTTGGCCCTGAAATAATGTTTGTATTGGGAAGCTGAAAACCACTAAACAAAAATCGAAACCCCTATACGGGGCCAGATTTAGACCCTTTGTGTGGTCTTCATGAAATACTACGATGCTGGAGGTCCTTTCCAAGGGTGATTCAAAATAAAGTCCCCCCTTCTTTGGGGCTCGAAACCCCTATGCAATTTCATGGGTTACACTCCCTCTAAATTCAGCACTGCGTCTTTATATGATGGGAAACACACATGCGCAGCATCACCGAACATATAGCCAAGGTATCTGCTGCATCAAAAGCGCCCCTAGTTCCAGCGCCCTTGTCTACAACCAGAATAGTTCCATTTAGTTGTCATTAGCATTATATGTGATTGACAAGTGAACTTTTCAATCCATGTTGACTAATATTTGATGCTAAAACTCCCTATACTGAATACTTGTTGTATTTCTCGGTGGCTTAGCGTTAAGCCGGGAGGCTTATAACGGTAAAATTTAGAACTCGATTCCCCGCGGTGGATATAGTGCAGATAGCCCACTGTGTAACTTTGCGCTTTAACAAACAAAATACTTGTTTTTCGTGACACTTGTAAATCTCCAGTCTTATTTTTGGTACTTTATTTAACACTACTACTACATAATGAGTTGTCAGAAACTCCAGTTTATAAGCTCAAAAACTCTTCTTAAACTTCTATCGTTGAGAAAATGTGAAATTATTTTATTCAAAGAGTTTCGCACTTTGGTTTGAAAATAAAAGGTGAATTCTTTATCATTTTCTATGTATTTTTTATGCGTTTAAATAAAACCTTAATAAGAGCCTTAGGGATGACTATAATTTTCCAAGTCTCAGCTATTGTGACACAACAAAAGAAGTTTGTTTATTTCACGTTTAAACCACATAGTGAAGTATGAAAGCTCTATGTAATCCCGTAAAGTGAAGAAAAAAATCTGTACTGTAGCGTGATTTTTGTTACGAATATTGATAAATTAAAACGAGGAACCCACGTTTAAGAAAATAAAAGTTTTGAGACGGCTTGACTGGGTAATGAAAAAACTTTATTATAAATGTACGACGTTTCGACAAGATCCTGAAGATTTTGTCGAAACGTCGTACATTCATGATAATTTTTTTTCATTACCCATTCAAGCCGTCTCAAAAGTTTTATTAGGGTTATTGGTTTATAATGTCTTACCAGCTTTCGAAGATCAACTCTAAATTTAAAAAGTAACTTATAAATTACCGACAACACTCAGGTATAGCAACTGACTAGAAATACTTTATGGCATAAATCAATACACAAGAAAAGAAAACCTATAATGATTAGAATGTGAGAGTTTTTGGCTGTTATTCCATTAGAATGTCACAAAATCCAACGAGCTTAGGAGATTTATGTTAGTCCTAATTCCATATACTGAAATAACAATGCATAGTCGTAAAGGTAACTAAAAAAATATTGTAAAATTATAATTATGAATGTGGTTTTCATATGATATTTCGAACCAAAATTATCTGAAATTGTGTTTGTTTAGCTTTAAGTAAAAACTGCATACTAGACTATCTGTTCACACCAGAGATCGAACCTCGAAATTTAGCGTTAGAAGCCTTTAAGTTTACAGATCATCGCCAGTGGGCTGAAACTTACTTAAAATAACAAGAAGGTTCCTTATAGCTTTATAATGCAGTATAATGTATTACGTGCCTTATGTTGGAGTATAATGTATTACGTGCCTTATGTTGGAGTATAATGTATTACGTGTTATATGTTAGAGTATAATCTGTACATGCCTATTTAACTCATTTGACTTTTCATTCGAATAAAAAGCATATGTAATCTTGAGTATATAAAAGCATTAGAGTTAATTTTAATAATGAAGGTAAATGTACAAATTTAACTTCATGTAGGCTGATGATACTGAGTGAGTCATTTGTAATACATATATCTGTGTCCTCAATGTAAATAGTCCCCCAGTGAGACAGCGGTAAGTCTTCGGAGTTACAATACTAGAATCAGCGGTTCGATTCCCCGCGGTGGACACAGCAGATAGCCCGATGTGGCTTTCCTATAAGAAAACACACATACAATAAAAATAAATAGGATTGGAACACTAACCTTGTACGTCAATTATGGATGCTATGTGATAGGTTAAGAACAAACTATATAAATAAATAAATGTAGGATGTGAAAAAAATCTAACTCTTTGATAAAACGTAACCTTTCCAAATAGAAAAGAACAAGAAACAAAAGTTTCATTCTGATCGTTCCTAAATACTTGTTTACAGTATTACATACTTAACAAAGCAGCATCGTTGGAAGAATGACTTAAAAAGTGATATTAATTCTAATAATAAATCACAAAGTTACAATGAAATATAAACTGAATACAGTATTTAACAGTTCGTTGATTGATGATGTTTGAGAGATAACTTAAGTTTACTTTTTTGTTGTTTTTTTTTATCAGCAGGTCTAGTACATCGATCATTATCTAAATTTTTTCCCAACTTGATTATTTTTTGTTATTGGCAGTCGACGAGTTCCAAAGACTTTTCATGACTTCCGGTCAAGAAAATTTCTGTGGACGTTTCTTGATTAGACATCGACAGTGCTTGTACTGTTGATAAGCTTCGTACCTGGTCGAATTATCGATCCAAGTGTTGTACACTCAACCTTAGCGTCGAGCCGGTTAAGCCTGCACATTACAGAGATTAATCTATGAACTCTTTAAACACAAATGTTGATATTTAGGTGCGGCCAACGTTTCAGATGCAATAAGTAATAACACAAGTTTGAACTTTGATATCATGCTGTTTAAATCTGTTTCACATATTTTTTTGGGGTAATGTTAACTTCTGGACAGTGAGTGACATTTTGATTAAGAACTAATAGCTGTAAATTTACAATTTATAGATTTTGGTTTCGTGGATGTATAAAACTACTAATTCACTAATATTATGTAAGTGGACAATACAGGGGAAACATTCTAGCAAACATATTGGAATTAAATAATTTGTATAAACAGACCACTTTTCTTCGCGATCTTTTGCTTTGAAAATTCTTTTTGATGTGAATATTTGTTACTGGTCAAAACTTTCTATTTACATTTGATCATCTCAGCATCAAACCTACAGCTATAAGAAAGAACACTTTAAAGCCATTTGTGGGGTGCCTCATTCTATGGTAAACTAAAGAATGGCTTCACAACTATTGATACAGCAAGAACCTGGTGCAACTGAACAAACTTGCAGACGTTTCGAAATACTTGTGTTCAAAAATGCCAGTGAAAATATTGTGTAGTATGTCGGAAGTCAATGTTATACATTCAATTGTGTATATAATTTACACTAAAAACGTAACAATGATTAAAGCAACAAGTAAACGAATCAAAGCTGGCGAAATAACACTCAATACACATGTATTAAGTTCGTCTTAGCTAATAATCCTCATAAAATGTATACTGGATTTGTCGTTATTTTACTTACTTATATTGTTGATTTACTTTTAACATTTTTAAAACGAGTTAAGTGTTTAACAATGATCATAATGTTTCATGACTCGGAATTAAATTCTTAAAGTATCCCTATCAATAATTGAATGCTCTAATATTATATACTGCATTATTTGTATTTGTTCTAACTAAAGATTTGAATTGTTGTCGGACCATAAAATAATGAAAACTAACATTGAAAAACCAAAGTTTGATAGTTATCTCAGACGAAAAATCAGTAAAATTACATTATCACCAAAAAGAACAATAAAGTTAATTTACATTTTTGGATTTTTTTATTGTTATTTTCATGAGATATAATGAATTATAATTTTTACCATAATTTTTGGATCACCTTTGCGACTATGCATTGTTAGTCCAGTATATGGAATTAGGACTAGCATAAATCTCCTAAGCTCGTTGAATTTTGTGACATTCTAATGGAATAACAGCCAAAAATAAAGTTAACTTTCACATTCTAATCATTATAGGTTGCTTTTTTATCTGAGTGTAATTTATGCATTTAAGTACTTCTAGTCAGTTGCTATATCTGATTGTCTTCAGTAATTAATAAGTTACTTTTTAAATTTAGAGTTGATTTCCAATAGCTATTGTAACATTGTAAACCAATAGGCCTAATATTCGTAACAAAAAATCACGCTGTGATACAGATTGTTTTCTCCTCACTCCTCGACCAATTTTTTGTCTGCCACAAATCGTTGCCTAAGAAGTCTTTTGCTCAATATCAGAATTCGTCAGCCCAGCTGGAATATATGATAGTCAAACGTCTATATGAAATATTATTTATGTATGCCATATAAAAACTTTAAAGTTAACAGTATTGAACACTTAAAGTTTGCAAAGCATTGAAATACAATAAGCCTAATATAGAGGGTTTATCGCACTTTGTAAGAAAGATTTTAATATGCTAATACAGTGGTGTGTAGCAGCAGATACGATTCGTTGCACCACGGCTAGTGTAATGTCCCAAAGTTAGATTTATAGCTGGGAAAATCTTTCTGTCACAGCTCTTTCTGAGGAAAAATATTCGTATAACGAGATTATTAAACGATGTAGAGTTAAAAAAACGAAGAAAGGAGTTATCAATGTTTTCCATAAAAGCTGATAAACTCGCATAGTAGAGCATTTTCGACAGCTGAACTCTAAAACCACATCCCATAATAATTCAAATCAACACCCTTATTTGCAAGGTGAAGGCAAAAGAGAACCTTCCCATCCAAGAAGCCATTGCAGTGAAGCTTGACAATCTCGTGGTATTGTTGACAAGGTAATAAACAAATATGTCAAAAGCAAAAGTTCTTAAGCTTCCAACCACACTTGGCTGTTTTCATGAGAAGGATTGCTGAATAAACTGGAGTGACGGCAATACCATTCGACCACATACTTGTCAAGCTCCAATAGTTTTTCGTGTATGTTGTCTGCTTAAAGTTTGTCAAGATGAGCTAAGATTGACCTCGCTGTCCTTCACAGAAGCTTATTATATTGGAAATTGGAATGTCGGTAATTGTGCATAATCATGTCCATCAGACTGAGCATGATCGACGATGGAGGAATTGGTTCCAAAGGCAGCACAGAACTTAGAACATAGGTCTTCTAAAGTTAGATCAGTCGTCATTATTTGTGGATAAAGTTACGCTGGATTGCAGATTTATTTTATTTTTTTTTACTTTCCGCCTATAATTGGCTCTTTATGTATTTCATAGATGTATAAAAGTATACTTTTAAATCAATTTTTGTCTGTCCTAAATCACTACAAATATAAATACTGTTCCAGAGAAATGTTCGACTGTTATAGTACAACCAAGCTAACGATTTCTGGCGGTTACTTGTAACAACTAGACGATAGACCCGAAACGCTTTTTTCTTACTTTTAATATTCGAATTAAGATGAGATCGTGAAAAAAAAATATCTGCAGTCTAGGGTGATATTTATCACGAATTTTAGGTATATTATGACTTAAATAATTTTATTTTTTGATGAGGTAATAATTCATATTAACTTCACAGAAAAGATATATTTTCAAGTGTTATAAGTTAAATATAATACTTGGATTAAAGGTAAGGTGTTATCCTAAAAATACTCGTCATTCTTACAAGTATGTAACGATCTACTCTCGCCATCAAACTAGCTATAGAAAAACAAAATGTGTTTAATGTCTGAAAGCGATATAGTGAAAATCGAACATCATATTTTTGAGATTATTATTTATACGCAAGTCGTTGAAAAAGGGTAAAAAGTTATTTAGTTGTGATTATACCAGTCTATTAACAATATCGACTTAGAATATTAAAAAGCAGCCAGGAAAGTACTGCTCATCAAGTAGGTTTACTTGAAGCTAGTAAACCACTTAACAAGACAGTAGAAATAATTCTGAACACTTTTACACAACGCCTTTACTTGAACTTTCGATTCTAAGCTGCTTCATTTTTCCGCAAAGCTAGAAAGAAAATAGAGAATGAGAGATGGATCAGCTTTCGCCTGAATAAAAGTTTGGTTTATTAAAAACAACCAATCGACCAAGCAATTTTCTTCAGGCGAACTAAATAGTTCGATTTTTCCTATTTTACCACAGTGTTGAATTTCAGTTTCTGCAGCTATAGTTTTTTCCCCTGTTTCACACTGACTGTATCTTACTTGATTACCAGTTATTCTTGACGTGTTGCTCAAGTGGGGTCTTTACTACGCAGTTCTAACATAAACTTGATATGAAGAGTCGTTTTACAATGTATATATATCTATATATCAAAGTAATACTTGGGTTAAAAAAAAGGCCTTGTTTTTATAGCTCATGGCTACTACGTAGCAGTCCATTAATAAATAATCCAATACTGGCGCGGCTAATCTTATAGTACACGTTTTTGTAGAATATACAGAGGAATAATTGCACTTTATAAGAAATGTTCCATGGCACACTCTCTGTTGCCCTTCCAAATATTATTTCTCGCTCAGTCTGATTGCCATATTATCTACACTGCTATCTGCATTGCAAGAAGAATCTGGGAAGGAAGGCAAGACCAATCGTGGACCACACATCTTAAAACCTTTTACAATCCATCCACTGTACGAGGATGTTGACTGTTAAGGCCATGTTTAACCAGACAAGGGGCACAACCCCAATAGGAGCTTTATCGGAAAACTTCATGGATATGTGATCAAACGGAATTGCTATGATCCAATTTTGTCAAGTATCTTTCTCTTGAAAGCATTCGTTGACTTCTAGGTTTGGATCTTATGAATAAAAGTGACACTAGTAACACTTGTTTACTTAGCCAGCATTTCGCCCTATCAAAAACAACGTTTTATTTAACAAGTTTAACCATCGTTTCATTTGTCAGCTGAAATATTTGTTAAATAAACAGTATGTTTCTGGAATTTAAGTCATTCTCTACTTATATAGGCTGAATTATTTATACTCGGGTACTTAGAATTTACATGAAAACCAATGCTAGAATAATCGAGTTCTGTTTGTTTGTTGTTAAGTACAAAGCTACACAATGGGGATATCTGTAGTCTGCCCATCCATGGGTATCGAAACCCTTCAAACTTAACGCTGAGCTATTGTGGGGAAGGGGAGCTTTAGTTCTGTGTGTAATCATTGCAATTTAAAATTTTGTATATGAATTAAATACATCTCTCTCAAAATGATTTCTTGTTTTAATATGACATATAGCAGATGTGATTCATATTATCGTTTATTATTTATTAGAACTTGTAATATGACTCAAGATAACTTGTATTATGAAAGCAGAATGTAATTCCTCAATACCTGATATATTATAATGAAGTGTAGATGGACACAAGATACAAGTCCATTTTTTAATAACAATTAGGCTAACTAGAGAAGCATAGTATAGTGCGTATCCCCGCCATGCAGTGTTGATTATATTCAGCTCTAAAAAAAATACGAAAATGTGTCCGTATATGCGTCGTTATCAACTGACACGGACCATTTTTGGCAGGATAATAAGAAATAATATTCTACATGCGTCTACCAAGTTTCAACAAAATCCGGTCATTTTTGACTGAGTTATAGAGCAAAAATAGTGTGAAAAATCGGTCCCCATGCTAACAGATAGGGATTTTTTTGGATTTTTGTGACCTTGACCTTTGATTCTTCAAAAACTAATCACTTCTAAGTTGGGTCATAGTCCAAATGTATACCAATTTTCGTCCAAATACACACAGCCGTTTTTGAGAAATCTTGCTGACAAACACACACACAGGGGTGAAAACATAACCTCCGTCCACCTTCGGCTACTTTTAAATCATCTGAAGTTTGAATACACACCTTAATGACTGCGAATTAGATTCACGTTTCTTCATGTGACTTGTATTGAGACATTATAGCATGGTACATATCACGTGACTTGTATTGAGAGATTATAGCCTGCTGCATACCACGTGACGTGTATTTAGCCATTATACCCTGATGTAGTACGAAGCTTTTATAAACCACCACACGGTTCGGGGGACATTTTGATCACGTTTATTTTGACGAGTAAACAAACCAGCATGTGGCTTTTGACAAGGTATGGTGAAGGTGTTTAAATACCCATCTATATGCCTTCAGATCACTTTGTTAGGTTAAAATTATTCGAAAATTTTGTAACTTTAAATTAATTTTATGGAATCATTATGATAACAGAGCATTGAAGCCGATAATCACCAGTTACGCTATATAATAACCCAACAATTATAGGCCTATTAGTCTTACATCAGTTGTGGGAGAAATTTTGGAAAATCTTGCCTTATAAATCTTTTCACATTCTTTGAAAAGGTTACTATTTATATAGATGAGGGTGAGGGTGTAGATTTGGAATATCTGGATTTTCAGAAAGCATTTGACAGTATGAGGGTTAATACACTGTTAAGGATATTTCCATTGAAATTTCGCTTACAATTCAAATTATGGTAACCCACATGCATGATCTTGCAATTATTATCATTAGAACCCATCTGCCATTTATTCACTTAACTCATTAAATGATCTAAATCATTTTATAAATCAGCAGCATCCTCTTCACAGCTGGTAACACCAAATATCTATATCCAATCAGCAAATTTAAGTAATTTATTGACCTTTCCTTCATCTATGTCATTGATGTAAATCAAAAAGAGCTAAGGTACTAAGACCCATTTGGGACATTAATCCAGTTTGACTGAACTCCATTGATAACAACTTTCTGCTTTTTTTCTCATCCAGTCACTCTTTTATCCAGTTAGCTAACTTATGTATCACACCTATAGATATAATGTTTGTACAAGCCTTTGATGTGGCACCTTGTCAAATGCTTTCTGAAAATCCAGATACACCAAATCTACACATTTACCCTCATCTATAGAAGCAGTAATATTTTCCTATGTTTGTATTTTATCCTATTTTTAAGTCCTGGGTATTGTAAATATATTATGAAATATAAAAATCACAACATAATGAGAAGGGGTAGCTCGAAGTTATATGGAATAGGTTTGTTTATATACAGCCAAGTGTAAAGTATAGATATGGTTGTTAATTGTATTATAGGCCTAAAAATCTTCTATTATCGTCCATAGGGCTGTATTTATCCCACTTATTTCCCTCTTAAAAGACACAAGTGCTATTAAACCTTTACCTTTGAAGGGACTGGGGGTTACATAAGTTATATTTGTGTATATTTAACCGCCTGATGAATTATGTAATGGCTGTAGTTAGAGGTAGAATGAATAAAGAGAATCTACTTTGTTTACTCGTCAAAATGTTCAGCCTCGTTCTCGTGACGACCTTGGCACACCACATAAGGTAAACCGTGCCCTGGTCTATTAAGTCATTACATCATGGTATTCTCCACTTGGCTTGTATTGCATGGAATAGAACAACAATTAGACGAGTTATCTGCCAGAATGAAAATGTTCCTATGGACACATCTCATCTTTCACGCATATCATTTCAATAAACTCCACTAAAAGTTATGCTGGATCAATCGTTTACCATGGTGTAGTTTATATTGATTACACAATTAACACAGTCGCTATAGGATATAGATAATTTTCTTTATCCCGACCTTCACAGTCCAACGCAAGTGCAAGCATTTATCACACCATAAACATTTAAAACCATATCTGTTATATCTTACTTTCCTTAGATTATATCCCAATATTAGCTAAATTATTATTCCTGTTTTAAGAATTGTTCCCCTTTGGCTTCCACTTTTTCCTTCCCAGCCCCCTTTCTTTTCTAGTCTGACCGTTGGGTAGACTTTCTTTAGCAAGGTAACTCTCAAACGCAATGCTTGACTGAGACAGGTAGACCAATACCAGATACACTTGTAATCATATATTCACAGGTTGTGTTATTGTTCTGATTAAATCTAGGTGGAACTTGTCACATATTAAATAAGACATAACTTTCTTTGTGTTTCCATAACTTATAGTAATTTACAAGTATTAAATTTGATAACTCAATATGTATGTTAGTTAGTTATACTATTAGCTAGCTTAATACATAACATTACATATTCTTAAATAGTGATAATTACATTGGCCAAATGTAACAGGCATAGTGCTCGAAGCTTTGCTTGTGACAATTCTGATTCGTTAAGTAAGCCCAACCTCATCAGTTGTTCTTGAGTAAGGAGCCGAAAACTCCGCTAGCAGCAAAGATACCGAACTAATGACTTACGATAGAGTTGTCACAGACGTTTTTCGTAGCTTGGCTGCTGCTCATAATTAAAACTATTTATTATTACTTATAATTGTTATTGTAGAATTTTAGCAGCTGTTCTGCTAGAAGTTATTACATAATCACATACTTTCAGCCCATCTCGCAGCTAAAAAAACGAGTATAATGGTTTTTAAAACTTCAGCACAAATAGAAAATTCTAGAATTTTTATGCTTTGCTTATTTGGTTGAATGGGGGTATAACAGATACTTGTGCAGGTTTTAAAAAAGTCTCCAAAGATTGCATCCTGCTCCAAAGCACAGTTTCAATGTGATTCAATAGTTTTCGTGGTTGAGACAAGGATTCAAAGATATTTCCTGGGTTAAGTTTAATATAATCGTTAAGTTATTGATTAGATTGTGATGAAATTAGATTCAAGATCAACATCGCACTAACTGTGATAGTGGTTTATTCAAAATATAACCACACAAAGAAATCTAACTTCTTTTTTTTTTTACGAACAGTTTAGAAGTTTAGATTTTTTAGTATCAATTTGAAATTCTTCAGTTACATGGGGCGAAAGTTGATTATCTATTGGGCTAATTTCAAATCAATTATTATCATGAACTAACCTTAAATACAGTGTTACTGTATATAGGAAACCGCGTTTTTTCAAATACTAAATAGTCGATTCAGCGTAGGTGTAAAGAAGGTTCAGTTTCATTCGATTACTTCCTTTTGTGACACCTACTTTGACTTGAGGAGTTGATATACTGAGATAGTGAAAAAATACATTGAAAATCCAAGAAATTTAGTAATTAACTCCCTATTTAACAGGGAGTAGCCCATAGGAGTAGTTTACCACTAATTCGGACTTTAAACTCAAAAGACGTGTAACATTTGGCAGAGTGTAGAGATCAGATGATGTATAAGTTTCCCAGTTTGATTGATTTTTGTAATCTTGTCTGATGTTTTGAAAGTGGGTTCTTCATTTCAAGATCTATAGACGATTAACACAAGAACACTATATGTGTTCAGATTTCTGTAAGAGATCATGACTTTCCTATGATGCGAAAATTACAATTCAGTAATCGTTCTAAGTACCTCAGTAGATGTTGAGTTAAAATAAAAGGAGAGAAGTAATTTTGGCCTCTCTCATAAAGACATTAGATAACTTGTTTAGAATAGCTTTATACTCTAGCTTGATTAGTATGAAAGCTAAACTTTGGAAATTAAAGCTAGCATAACTGCTGAAGTAAGGTATTAAAGTGGTGTGATCCGCGTCAGAAATCACGGAAACTGTTTCGATTTGGCGTTGCGTGAGAGCTATCATATAGTTTGAGAATATTTTCTCTCAGACATAATAAAGCAGTGTAGTTATTATTTTAACATGCAATCAATCACTTATGGTTTCAAATATTGCTTAAGGAACTGACTTGGCTAATATTAAACGACGATTTACAGATAATTATACATCATCGCTCCTTGCTTTTTTTGCACTATGATAAATAATATAATATTATAATTAATCAGATTCTATTTATAACTTCTATAATTTTCTAATTATTTATCAGTTGAAAATTAACTTCAAACTCATAGTTAATTTTTAACGTGATAATGTTCATGTCGTCAAACAGTTTTCGACTGGTATGTTATATCTTGCCTAAGAATGCTATAAAAGTTTTTATTCCATATTTTATTCATATTGTAATTTTATATTCTAATTCACAACATTTTGAAATACAATTGTAATCTCTAAGTCTAATTTCCGAATCATTTTAAATTATGTTTCATTTAAAATATCCATTAAATGTTTGTTTCTTGAGTAAATCTGTGCCCTGTCTCATTCTTTGTGGCCCGGTCTCACACCCATTGGGAAACGCACTTGTATACGGGTTCCGTGAACCTCTTATTTTTGAGGGTCCGAATTTCTCTGCTTTGCCGCAAATCCTCGAGATACTGCCCCCCCCCCAGTCGCACAGCGGTATATCTGCGGTCTTACAACGTTAGAATCCGGATTTCGATACCCGTGGTGGGCAGAGCACAGATAACCCATTAGCTCAACATCTTTCACGCTTGATCATAGTGTTTTTCACCTAATTTTGCTAAGAGATTACCAAAATGATCTGTAAAATTTATGAAATGGAAACACTAAACAGTTAGATCGTAATTGCTGCAAACATAGAACATTAAGTCTGTCATGCAAGACATACCATGTACAAGAGATTCTGTTCCGAACAAATGAACGTTAGGCCTGACAGCTTTAATCCAAATACCATATTCTCAGTCGTAAATCACTTGCAGCAATTAATGTTGTTAGTCTTCAGAACTGGGTTGCAGTTATCAAGTTAGGCAAATCTGAAATTAAATAAGAAATATCAATTAGGAAGAATTCTGAATTTACAAATATCGTTTAACATAAAAAAAAAAGAAGTCATCTTTACGTGTAAAAATAGAAATTGATAATTTCGGAACAGAAAATGAAAATAAAAATTTTTTTATGCAGAAATGCTAACTTGAAATCACTTCAAGTATTTCTGGCCTGACTTAATTTTAAAATATAAAATGAAACCTATAAAGTACTTTATGTTTTGAACGCTTACGTAAGAACACGTTTGTAACAGGACTTGTCAGATTGTATAATGTAACACTTGATTTAAAAAAAAAAGTACATTTTCATTTATAGAAACTGATATTTAAAAAAATATGTTTTCACGAAACTTTAGAACCATTGTTCAAATTATTTAAATTACCTTTACGCTTACTGAAGTGAAGCGTTTAGTGTCTGATGTAATCCAAGTTATATTTCTGATAAAATAGTATGTGGAATGGAGACGTATACGGGAAACGAAAAACCACTTGCTTTAAGATTTTTTTTTTATCGTTATAGAAATGTTTTCGAGAATTAAACGAGTAAATATTAAGAACTGTAAGTTTATTGAACACGTTAAATTAGGGAAGTTAACAGAACTGAGATAAAAAATAGCACATTCAATTTTTGATTAACTCGTTTTCTGTTCTCTAACTGCTATAATTCAATACTTGTCGATATTTGTTATAGGTTTTGCTTAAAGAAATAAAAGAGAGTAGTTGAATGATGACAGAGAAATATAAACAACACACATACATATACATAAATCACGGTCTATTTCAAGGATTTCTGTGAAAATTATGACAGGTGTAATTTATCATGTCTGATACTCAGTGTACGTACACGATCCATTTAGTGTTATTTCAGTTAAAAATCCCAATTTTTTAGAAACTCTATAATTCAAACCTTTTTAGAAGTGTTAGTATTTGGTGGTAGAACATTACTTGCTATCTTTTGTGTTGATAACGTAAGTAATATGTATTCTTTCGTTTAGTGTAGGTTTGTTTTTATTTAATGCTTACAAACAAAACAATAAAGATCGTTAATAAAGTTTGGAAACGGTTTGAATAGGTAGTGAAAGAAACTTTATTACAAATGTACAACGTTTTAACATACCAACGTTGTACATTTGTAATAAAGTTTCACTACCCATTCAAGCCGTTTCCAAACTTTATTTTCTAAAAAGTGGGTTCCTCGTTGTCACATTTGAATTCCTCACAGTAAAGAACGTTGTTTGTCTGCCATTTGTTTTGAGGGACGAGTGTAGCGCAATAGCTAGCTTGTCAGACTATGGATCTGTGGGTTCATCGCTCGCGTCCCGTTATGCAAAAATATAAGTAAGTGCATTACAAGGGTGATAGTAAAATCCCATTATTCGAACAGACAAGAGTTGGCGGTGGGTGCTGTTTACTAGTTGCTTTATCTCTTGTGTATCACTTCCAAATCAGGAACGGCTAACTTTGCACAAAAATCCCAAACACAAACAAACATTTCCTTTGAACTATTTAGCAAAGTATATGATTCCCTTTAAAAAAAATCATTTTAACACAAACAATTAAGTATATAATTCCCTTTAAAAAAATTCATTTTAACACAAACAATTAAGTATATAATTTCCTTAAAAAGTCTTCATTTTAACACAAACAATTAAGTATATGATTCCCTTAAAAAATTATTCATATTAGCACAAACAATTAGGTATATGATTCCATTAAAAATTATTCATATTAACACAAACAATTAAGTATATGATTCCCTTAAAAAATTATTCATATTAACACAGACAATTAAGTATATGATTTCCTTAAAAATTATTCATATTAGCACAAACAATTAAGTATATTATTCCCTTAAAAAAAGTATTCATATTAACACAAACAATTAAGTATATGATTCCCTTAAAAAAGTATTCATATTAACACAAACAATTAAGTATATGATTCCCTTAAAAAATTATTCACATTAACACAGACAATTAAGTATATTATTCCCTTAAAAAAAGTATTCATATTAGCACAAACAATTAAGTATATGATTCCCTTAAAAATTATTCATATTAACACAGACAATTAAATGTCAGCTCCAAGTAATTGTTAAATCAATGATTCAGCTTATACGAAGTGTTATGGGTCGACTTCTGACACCATTTTATTATGATCGTGGTACTTTGCTTGTCCTTCAATTTTATTAAGGTTGTGCTTATTTCTAGTAGGAATTGACTCATACCAAATTTAAACGTAACAAGTGTCTGTATATTACTATATCGAATCACATAAGAAAATTAAGTTTTGTCTCTTACTGGCAACATTTTACTTTCTTTCTCGCCTCTCTCAGTTTATTCATTCTCTCTCTCTCTCTCTCTCACATCTCCCGGCCTTTATCTTTCTTCTTTCTTTTTCAAAACTACGCTAACATATTCATTTCTGTCCGACCTTGAACACCTGTTTTCAGTAATTAGGATTATAACGCTCATAATCATAATAAGTTCAGTAAACTCCACAGCGGCTAAACAAGAAAGGCGGTCGATCCTTCAAATAAATCTGTAACGACTGAACGATGTAGTCCTCTAGTCCCTTAGAGACTGATCAAGAGTTGGCCGCTTTCTCAACCCCAACCAATTCTTACACCGAACTTCAGAACGCTAAGTCAGTGAAAATGTAGTTTCATTATTCCATAGTAATGACTAATAAAGCATCATTAATAATATAGTTTTAGTATACCACAGTGATCGCTAATCAAGCACCGAATCAGTGATGATATAGTTTTAATATACCATAGTGTTCAATAAAGTATAAAGATTCACAAGTGAACGTTCACTCAATATACATATATTAGACGCATATGCGGCGGAACAAATTTGAAGTTGGGGACTATTGACGATTTGGGACACCGTATTTGCTATGTTAACTGTGATTTAATTTAAAGTTGAAACAGATACATTCATTGATAAGTATACACAATTTTTCAAACCTCATTCAAAGGGCATTTTGCTACCAGATTAAAGTTGTCACGTTCTAGTAGTGCCCCTTCCCGGTTGCGCCGCCTAAGGTTACACGTCAAATTTGCGGTTTGGTAACTATATATACATATATATGTTTAATATTCGTGAAATCCAATAACTACACTTGTTTCAACCTTCTCAATTTGTGAAGAAAAATTAAATACCTTGAATCTAGAGTTGATTAAAATAAATAATATTTTTTTATGATTTTATTCAATTTATTAACGATTGTTTAAATAGTCATTTTTTATCGTTACCTTTTAGTTTAAGTGATAATATACAGTTGAAACCGAATAATAGTTCTTCAAGTTCGATTTACCTGTCATTGCAGGAAAAGTTAAATTTAGTTTTAAGATAATTTAACTTATGTGTGTGTGTTTATTGCATTTTTGTTGGTATATATTTTTGTCGAGAATCTATTGTAGTTTTTTTCTTTGTGAAATATCAAGGCTTTAAATCTTTTAGTTGTTTATGAATTATGGTTCTAAATGTTGTTTTTTTTTTTTTGGAAGGAAGGGCTGGTAATTGAGTCATTAATTTCTTTTCTCTGTAGATACGGGCTTAACAATAGCCCCTACACTACGAAAAACTTTCGCTGTTCAAACGAAAGATAAACACGCCAATTTGTTGCGAAAATTTCGTATTTTTTTTATAAAAATGTGTATTCTGTATGTTACACCGTTTCTTGTTATCGAAAAAATAAGTTTCTGAACATAGGAAGACATTTTATATGTAAAGAAAAGTGGCATAACATGTAATCAAGAGTATACAGTATTGTATCCCACAGAGGACTGACTACTTGGGAAGCTAATTGTACAGTATTGTAACCAATTTTACGGAGAACTGACTACTAGGGAAGATATACACCGAACTGATAATGATAAGATCAAAATAGTTTCTAGCGTGTTTAAAGATAAAACTAAACATTATATTGCTAAACGTGCCACTGAATAAACTATCATTGAGTGGGAATTCCCAACAAGGATTCTAACATAATCTCACATTAATTTCATGCAAAGAGGTTCTGCGCATAAACAAAACATGTATCTGAGCTATGAAGTTGATAGTCAAGACTCCCTAGTGTCTCACAAGGTGTATCTGAGCTATGAAGTTGATAGTCAAGACTCCCTAGTGTCTCACAAGGTAAACAGTTGGGTCCTATAGCTAACGCCAACTAAGAATGAAAAGAATAATAAACTTTCCATAATGGTGATTCTAAACTGAAGAACGATCAATTTTTAGAAATTGAGTGACTTTGCCATGAAGTCTAAAAATGCTGAAAATCCATTTTATGCTCGTACACTTACACAGTCGTCTCTAAACTACATAGATATATGATGTATGTACAATAACTGTCACTGAAAAAAAAGGGGGGGAAAGAAAGTTCACACTATTTCATTTTTATTCATCCAGTAAACGAATTTTTTCCCCATAATTTTGCAGCCAACTGTCAATCAGCTTGGTTTGGCTGAGACTTTAAAACATTTTAGTCAAATAACTTTTTATCTGGGAGAGAGATGTCTCTGTGATAGAGCTCAGAACTTCGAAGCTGGCGAGATGAGTTCGAATCTTCGTGCGATGCAACTAAATATTCAACGGACTTTATGCTGTGGGTGTGTAATAAGAGTGACAGTTAATCCTTTACTGTGGATGGTAAAATATTGCTGGTTGTCTGCCTTCCTTCTGCCGCCATTCCTAATTTTGAACAACTGATCAGGAGGAAGGCAGACAGTTATAGAATTTTGTTTGAGCTTTAGAGTCGATATGAACAATTATTATCTAAAATAAACAAAGTAATTCACATATAAAGTTTAAATTACATAGAATGTGGCGTAGAAGTTATAAACTAGAGTACTCAAAATGTGTATTATTGAAGAACACAATTAATTTAGATAGGTATTTATAGATGTTTTCATATAAGAGAATAATGAACTGGAAGAGAAAGAGCAAACTCAAAAAATATGGTTGTAATGCGATAAATTATAATCACTAGCTCTTACGCCAAATAAATGACACTAGATTCAAAGTTGCTAAGTTAATAGATTTTATAAACGGTTCAAAACAGATAACACGTAAGCTGTAGACTACTGTGATTTTTTATTTAAAAAAAACATACCTATTGGTTTTAAAATACTTTGCCAACTTTCGGAGCTGAAACCCATAACGTGAGAAATGCGTGAGTCTATACTGCCCAACTTGGCTTTTTTCATGTTTATTGTTTTACATGGCACTTTTTAACTTTTCTTTTATATGCTCTTTAAGTATTAGTCGATTTGCATTGCTTCAAATTAAAACAACCACACAATTGGAAGAAATAAAAATAACAACGCTTTTCTTTCCGTATGTCGCTTTGATAAGATTTCAACGAATGTGACGTTGTAGAAGAGTTTTGGTTCAAAGCTGCTGGCTTTTGATAAATAATTAAGAGCCTTCTCTTACTTCTGAACAATTGATCTTTCGAACTGACCTTGGCCGAACGTGGCTTGAGGGTTATCATTTCTGGACTGTGAAGCTAAGAGTTCATGGTTCGTTTACCGTTACTGCAAGAACGTGTTGCACACTTTGGGGCCGTAGTGCTCTATAAAAGTGACAGTTATATCACACTATTCGACCAAACAAGAGTAGCCCAAGAGTTGAAGTGGGTGCAGTTGACCAACTTCCTTCCCCGTTGTCTATCAGTTCAAAACTAGTGATGGCTACGCATAGATGGGTTTTGTTGGTCAGCAGTGAGTTTATGGACTTACAACGCTAACATACAGTGTTCGATTCCCCGTGGTGAACAGAGTATTAATAATTCATTGTGTAGTTTTGCTACTAAAAACAACAACGCTCAGATAATTTAAGCTACAAAGAATTGATTAATTGTTATTAAGACAATGAATGTAATCAAACAAA